>NC_139663.1:22239998-22247498 GCF_951799395.1 Argentina silus
TCTCACAGTCTCACACACAGACACTCACGTCTCACAGTCTCAGTCTCACAGTCTCAGTCTCACACGCAGACACTCAACGTCTCACAGTCGCTCCAAATGAAAACACAATCCCAAAATGTGTGATTCCGTCACACACATCGGAAAGCCGCAACACCGCAGTGGAAGCATATGAGAAATGGATTACGGCAAAGCCATCGCCCCTCTATGCAATTATACAATCAAACATTCCTGGAAAAGTCTCTGATTTACAAGGGGAGGCTGAGCCGCCTGAGCTCCCAGACTTGGTGAAGCTCCGGGTCGGGAGGCTGAGGACGGGAGGCTGAGGACGGGAGGCTGAGGACGCTGCAGCTGTCCTGTGGGAGCCTCCCTCGGTCAGCCATTGGTGAAGCTCCGGGTCGGGAGGCTGAGGACGGGAGGCTGAGGACGGGAGGCTGAGGACGGGAGGCTGAGGACGGGAGGCTGAGGTCGGGAGGCTGAGGACGCTGCAGCTGTCCTGTGGGAGCCTCCCTCGGTCAGCCATTGGTGAAGCTCCGGGTTGGGAGGCTGAGGACGGGAGGCTGAGGACGGGAGGCTGAGGTCGGGAGGCTGAGGTCGGGAGGCTGAGGTCGGGAGGCTGAGGACGCGCTGCAGCTGTCCTGTGGGAGCCTCCCTCGGTCAGCCATTGGTGAAGCTCCGGGTCGGGAGGCTGAGGTCGGGAGGCTGAGGACGGGAGGCTGAGGACGGGAGGCTGAGGACGGGAGGATGAGGACGGGAGGCTGAGGACGCTGCAGCTGTCCTGTGGGAGCCTCCCTCGGTCAGCCATTGAAACGTGCATCACCAGCCTCCTTTCATGTCTCGTTGGTGTGTCTGTCACATGGGCAAACAACAGGAAACAGCACTTCTCTGATATATGCTGCATCCTCTAGTCTAGTACCCAGTCATCTATATATATACACTTTATTACAACACTATACTAATACTGGGTAATACTCCCTGTATTAGAACACTATACTAATACAGGGTAGGGCCTCCCTTTGCTCTTAAAACAGCCTCAATTCTTCGTGGTGTTGATTCCACAAAATGTCTGAAACATTCCTTTTGGTTGCATCACACAATTCCTGCAGATTTTTCAGGTGCACTTTCAAGCTGTGAATCTCCTGTTCTACCACATCCCAAAGGTGTTCTATTGGATTCAGATCCGGTGACTGGGAAGGCCACTGAAGAACACTGAACTCATTGTCATGTTTATGAAACCAGTTTGAGACGACTTTTGCTTTGTGACATGGTGCATTATCATGCTGGAAGTAGCCATTAGAAGATGGGTAAATTGTGGCCATGAAGGGATGCACATGGTCAGCAACAATACTCAAAAAGGCTGTGGCATCCAAGTGATGATTGGTTGGTATTAACGGGCCCAAAGTGTGCCAAGAAAACATTCCCCACACCATTACACCACCTCCACCATGAGAAGGTGTACAGGTGTTCCTAATAAAGTTCTCAGTGAGTGTATATATATATATATATATATATATATATATATAATATATTTGGTTGGGGCTTGGGGCTAGGGAGTGACTTTGAGTCTAAGGGGGTAGGAATAAGTAAATCCAGCTACAGCGGGGGGGGTGGGGGGGGCTTGAAGGTGTGTGTCTCTGTCTATCAGTGCAGTGTGTCTGTGTGTCTCTGTCTGTCGGTGCAGTGTGTCTGTGTATGTGTCTCTCTCTCTCTCTCTCTCTCTCTATCTCTATCGGTGCGGGGGGGGGGGGGGGCTTGAAGGTGTGTGTGTGTCTGTCTGTGTATGTCTCTGTCTCTGTCTGTCTGTGCAGTGTGTGTGTGTGTGTGTGTCTGTCTATTGGTGCTGTGTGTGTGTGTGCATGCGTGTGCTTAGTCTGTCTCTATCTGTCTGTCAGCCAGCGTGTCCCACAGATGTTGATCTGTCAGGGGTCCCGGGCTGAGCTGGGGGATCCGTCCTGCAGGCCCACAGGAATGTGAGGGGGACTGGGAGACATGGAAGTTGTTAGGAAGCCGGCTAAGAAATGAGATGTTATTGTGGAGAGAGAGAGACAGAGAGAGAGAGAGAGAGAGAGAGGGGTTAAAAGGTTAGGGAACAGGACAATCAAGTAAGCTCTGTTCTTTTAAGACTGGCCTTGGCATACCTGGGGATCGCTTTCATGTTCAGTTGCAGAGAGGTATTCTCTCTCTCTTTCTCTCTCTCTCTTTCTCTCTCTCTCTCTCCCCCCCTCCCTCCCTCTCCCTCTGATATGAATTAGTGTGGCCGCAGCAGCAGTCATTTGACATGGTAACCACAAACGGTAAATAACTTTTATAAGCCCCCCCCCCCCCCACACCCATTACTCATTAGTACACTCTGACATCGTCCCACGGGTGATGCCATTGTTGACTGTTTGTTGACTGTTTGTTGACCGTTTGTTGACCGTTTGTTTTCCCGGCTGTAGCGCACCGCCGCCGGCCGGTCCTCTCTCCCTCCTGAGCTGAGCTGAGCATGGCATTGTCAGCCATGGCGTTGTCAGCCATGGCGTTGTCAGCCAGTCAGTCAGTGGCTGTTTCCTATGGGTGGCGTCCCAATCGTCTAACACGGCGCCCCGTCCTTTCCCCCGTGTCCTTGCGACCGTGTCAGGCAAGCAACTCCTCAACAATGCAACAATCAACAATTAACAGTACATTAATAATTATAATAATAATAATAATAATAATAATAATAATAATAATAATAATAGAAAAGAAAAAAACTATAACAATAACAATACTTACATACATACAACAATACATTTCAGCCATGCAGCAGATACTCATAGGTCTCCTACAGAGATGCTAGCATTCAGGTCATGTAACAGATACTCATAGGTCTCCTACAGAGATGCTAGCATTCAGGTCATGTAACAGATACTCATAGGTCTCCTACAGAGATGCTAGCATTCAGGTCATGTAACATGGTGGATACCCATCACCTCAAACTATCGCTTCCACCAGGGGAGGCTGGTGGAGGTAGAAATCGGAGGCCGGGCTGACGGTGTGTTTGATACTTAGATACGAAGGCGTGTTGTGGTTCCCTGGTTCAGACCGCTGTTTTAACCTCTGGAGTCTGGTGGAGTAGTATACACTCTCCCCCGGGCTAACAATCTCATCTCACCCCCCCACAGACCCCCCCCCCCCCCCCCCTTCTCCTCCAGATGGTAACACTACTGTGAGCGCCTCTCTCTCTCTCTCTCTCTCTCTCTCTCTTCCTCTCCCTCTCTTTTTCAATATTTCTTCTGTTAATCACTGTATATGTGGGCTATGGTTTTTTCCCTCTATCTCTCTCTCTTCACCTCTCCCCCCCCCCCCTCCTCCCCTCCCCAGTACAGTCAGACAGTGTACTGCTGACAGGCAGGGCTGGGGTGGCCGGGGGGAAGGAGGGGTGGGGGGGGGGACTCCTCCATCAGTGCATTCCAGGGCAGTAATTAATACCATACATTACCACATTAGCGGGGTCATACCCAGATGACAGTCTCCTTAATGAAAGTAGAACGCGTTCCGCACAATTAAACGCCACGCTGAAGCTCAGCCAATCCCTTAAGGGTCCGTGCCCCAGCCAGGCGAGCAGCGCTCAGCGCGGCCTGGCGACGTGCGTACGGCAGACGCCTCCAGGGCTCGAAGCGCTCCGTCGAATAAAAGAAAAACCGCCAACCGCACGTTGATGCAACGCCGCCGATGTTTCCCGGTGTCCTTCCACACGGCCAGAGGCGCGCTGTTCCGCTAAACGCTCTTAAGTCGACTTCTCAAAGGACGCTTCTAAAAAGAAAAACGGAGACATCTGATGTTTGTTGTTCTACGACGTTGAGAGAAATTCGGGCATTTGAAGCTTTTTTTCAGCGATGCATCGATTGATATTTCAGTTTCTTTATATAACACAACGCTAAAGACCAACACTGAGATTCTCCCTATTCATTATGGCTGTATTATATAAAGCGATGAAGGCATATTTAATGAATGCGCTCTGGAAAATAATTCCTATTGTGTGTCAGAGTCACCTCAGACGCCCTGCAGAGGACGTGTTTGAAATGGCAGACAAATCTGTGCGCGCATGAATTATCTCCGGGTTTGTAAGGAGCGGGCCGGGCTCCCGTTAGAGCGGAACGCCGACAAACGGTCAGGCGTGCTGCTAATTAAAAGGATCGTTCAGCCTATTTTCATGTTTTAGGTGAAATATCATCTTACGCTGAGTTGTCCTCATAAGCCAGTAGTGAAGGAGTTTGAGTAAATGGCTTATGGAGACTGCAATTGTTTGATTTTCTCTAGAATGCACATCTGGAAGCTCTTACAAGCGTAACTCGCAACTGAACTTGGTTTGAAGTTTCTCGCGGGAGATTTAGCCGTGCGATTTAAACACCGATAACTCGGGGACGTTGGAATCCTGTCTGTTGTAGACGGCGCTGCCGACTGTTGGCCTGCGCTGCAAAGCAGATAACAGAACCAGAGCTTTCACTCCTGGCCTACGAGGAGAACTCAGGATTAGATGATATTTCACCTAAACATGAAAATAGGCTTGAACCATCCCTTTAAGCACTCAACGAGCGGGAGAGCCCCTCGCACACACGCACGCACACACGCACACACACACACACACACACACCAGTCTGATGTCTGCTACCTGCCTGCTGCCGTGGCAACGCTGACGGCGATCCAGGAGAACTTCAAAGGCAGAGTGAGACCGCACGAAGGTGTGCGTGTGCGTATGTTTGTGTGTGTGTGTGTACGTGCATGGGCTGATAGAGGAGATGGGAGGATGAGAGCTGAAATTAAACCTGTTTAAATAGCTTAACATGCCCTCCCTGTAGCAGATGCTTTATCCACCACAGACTGGCTCTCATTTAGAAAGTGTGTGTGTGTGTGTGTGTGTGCGTGTGTGCGTGCGTGCGTGCGTGCGTGCGCGTGCATTCTTGTTTTGTGTGTGTCTTTCTTTTGGCTTTCTGGATAAGCATACAGTGGGACAGCATCTGGTATGTTGTCTGTTGGGGACTCTGATTGCTGTTTGTCAGAAGAAGGTGTGATCTGTCACATCTCCCCCTCTCCCTCCCTCCCTCCACCTCTCCCTCCTTCCCTCCCTCCCTCCCTCCCTCCCTCCACCTCTCTTCCCATTTCCAAAATATAAGAAAGGAAAGAAGACAAAAAAAAAGAAAGAACGTTTCCATCCCGTCATGCAAATGAGAACGTCTGCACTGGGTTGATTTTTTTTTTTTTACATGTCCGCGTTACCATAGCAACAACATAAAGAACTACAAAGCTGTCGGGAAAAACAAGTTCCTCTGCCTCTTTCATCCCGGCGCAGCTCACATCATCAGAGAACATTAGCATAGAGATGGAGAGATGTGCCACAGAGAGAGAGAGAGAGGGAGAGAGAGATGGAGGGAGAGATGGAGGGAGAGGGAGGGAGGTACCTCATCTGGTGCGCAGCCTGTGCAAAACAATGACCTCCAAAAAAATCGCAATTTAACAACAACAACCCAAATCAACCGAACGGTAACAACAGGAAGAAAAAAAAAGAAGAAAAAAATCCAGAATCCGCCCTACCTCCACCCTCCATCCTTCTCCACCCTCCATCCTTCTCCCCCTCTGTTAGGCATCACGACTCTTTCCTTCCACATCATCCCCTCTCTCCCCTCTCTCTCCCTCAGCTCCCAAACCCTCTTGATCAGAACCATGCGCGTCCTGAGGTAGGTTGGCTGTTTAGCGTAGCGTAGCGTAGCATAGCGTAGCGTAGCTCCTCGTGCGTCTCAGCTGCAGCCTCGACAGCCTGCCTCGACTGGAGGTCCTCAGTCCTTCTGGCGTGTCTGTCCGCAGACAACACACACACACACACACACAGCCCAAACAACCTAGTCACTCCCCGTCATCAGTCCTGTCTCACCAAGCTTCCCATGGAGTGGAATCAGCGTCACGCTGCCGTACTCGAAAAGCGCCACGGCACCGGGTCCTCCGTACCACAGAGACCACACGTGATTTAACGGCACCGGGTCCTCCGTACCACAGAGACCACACGTGATTTAACGGCACCGGGTCCTCCGTACCACAGAGACCACACGTGATTTAACGGCACCGGGTCCTCCGTACCACAGAGACCACGTGATTTAACGGCACCGGGTCCTCCGTACCACAGAGACCACGTGATTTAACGGCACCGGGTCCTCCGTACCACAGAGACCACACGTGATTTAACGGCACCGGGTCCTCCGTACCACAGAGACCACACGTGATTTAACGGCACCGGGTCCTCCGTACCACAGAGACCACACGTGATTTAACGGCACCGGGTCCTCCGTACCACAGAGACCACACGTGATTTAACGGCACCGGGTCCTCCGTACCACAGAGACCACACGTGATTTAACGGCACCGGGTCCTCCGTACCACAGAGACCACACGTGATTTAACGGCACCGGGTCCTCCGTACCACAGAGACCACACGTGATTTAACGGCACCGAGTCCTCCGTACCACAGAGACCACACGTGATTTAACGGCACCGGGTCCTCCGTACCACAGAGACCACACGTGATTTAACGGCACCGGCACCGGGGGGGAAAAAAACAGCGTTTAGATGCGGCGGCCGAGGGTGTGTTTAACCGACTCTGCTCGGTGACGGGAGCAAAGATAAAGTTTAACGATACATGCCACTGGGTGTGTGTGTGTGTGTGTGTGTGTGTGTGAGTGTGTGTGTGTGGTGTGGAGCTCATACAGTACACACTGAATGATGAAACTGGCCATTTTGAGAGGTCCCGAACATAGAGCGTCCACAGCTGTGGAAGCATGTCAGGTCAGCGTTAGAGTTAGCATTAGCCTACATGCCCCATTCCCTCTCTATTTTATCATGTAGCATTAGCATTAGCCTACATGCCCCATTCCCCCTTTATTTTAGCATTTAGCATTAGCATTAGCCTACATACCCAATTCCCTCTCTATTTTATCATGTGTTAGCACTCGTCCCTCTCTTTATGGAGCCAACCAGAGTAACTGGCCTCTCTGACTACAGAGATCTATCACACAGCTCTGGATCAAAGGAGTCTCTTTTGATTTCCAACCAGCTAGACCTTTAGGATGTGCAGTCTGGCTCAGTATGGACTTCAATAAGGGTGTGTGTGTGTGTGTGTGTGTGTGTGTGTGTGTGTGTGTGTGTGTGTGTGTGTGTGTGTGTGTGTGTGTGTGTGTGTGTGTGTGTGTGTGTGTGTGTGTGTGTGTGTGTGTGTGTGTGTGTGTGTGTGTGTGTGTGTGTGTGTGTGTGTGTGTGTGTGTGTGTGTGTGTGTGTGTGTGTGTGTGTGTGTGTGTGTGTGTGTGTGTGTGTGTGTGTGTGTGTGTGTGTGTGTGTGTGTGTGTGTGTGTGTGTGTGTGTGTGTGTGTGTGTGTGTGTGTGTGTGTGTGTGTGTGTGTGTGTGTGTGTGTGTGTGTGTGTGTGTGTGTGTGTGTGTGTGTGTGTGTGTGTGTGTGTGTGTGTGTGTGTGTGTGTGTGTGTGTGTGTGTGTGTGT
>NC_139663.1:22252498-22262498 GCF_951799395.1 Argentina silus
AGTTCATCCTGCTATTTCTGTAGCATCCTTTCTTCCCTCTTTTCTTTCCCTTTCTCTCTCTCTCTCTTCGGAGTGAGTTGCCCCACATCCTTTTGTGCCTGGCTGTGCCCTGAAGGCAGCCATGGTGCTACAGACTGATTAATAATTACAGAGTACACAACATTGCGGGGGGAAAGACAATTTCCCCATCTTTTGATGTCAAACATGAGAGAGACCAAAATTACAAAGAGCTATAGAAATGCAAAAAGGTCACAGCGTCTCTTTTTTGCCACTTTTTTTTTCTTTTCTTTTCCTGCGTTTCTTGTTGTTTTTATCTGCTGTTTGGCGGTGTGTTTAATAAGACAGCAGAGAAGAGGGAGATGTCTGTCTGTCTGTCTCTGTGTCTGTCTGTCTGTCTGTCTCTGTGTCTGTCTGTCTGTCTGTGTCTCTCTCTCTCTCTCAGAAGTGAAAGTACAATATGTTCCCCAGAAATTGCATCTTGAACAACTGCACTGTGTGTGTGTGTGTGTGTGTGTGTGTGTGTGTGTGTGTGTGTGTGTGTGTGTGTGTGTGTGTGTGTGTGTGTGTGTGTGTGTAACATGGCGCCTGCCATGTGTGTATGGCTGTGTCACTGTCCCACATCCCGATTATGAATTCTGACTAAGATTTCAAAGTTTCAAATTCAAGGAGCCACACACACTTACACACACATCTCTTCTCACTGCTTTGCCATATTTGCCCTCAGAAGACCTCAGAAATATTCCTCAAGCCTTTTTTCTGTGCAAGCTCAAGCGCATTAGCGGCTGGGAACAGGCAGCTGTGAGACTCCCACCTCAATCCTGCTTTGTAGATTTAGAGAAATGACACACTCAGTTTAGGTTCTGGAGGAGATTACCACACCCTTATATAAGACCTGTGTCCTGGTATGCATCCGTGTGCAGTGCGCGCGTAACACACACACACACACACACACACAGAGTATTTAAGTATTTGCATTGCCTTCCCCCCTCCCAGCCCCTTGACTTATGTAATGTGGTGTTTAACTCACTAATGCATTTATTGTCTTTGCCTCCTGGGCTAAGTAGAACCTCTTCCAATGGGACTAATTATATATGCACACACACACACACACACACACAGAAACATACACATAGCGTTATACAGATTGTTCGTTTAGGAGGGAAAGTGTTTATTTCCCTGCAAGAGGGATGCACCAACACACACATGCTTGTATGCACTCACATATCCTAAGTACATATTTAAGAAGTGATGCCTCTGTTGTTCACTCTGAAAGGGGGCCACACACACACACACACGCGTGTACACACACACACACACACAGACACACCTTCTGAAGGCAGGTTTGACAGCTGCTGTGTAGCAGTCAGTGTGATCCAGGGTGTTGCTCTGACAGCTCTCTCTGTTGAACCTCCCAGCATGGCTGTCAAACACCCTCCCAGACCCCCTGCTCACTGAGGCGGCAGTCACAGGCATCACCGCTAGAACAACTATCACATGGCTGGAGAGAACGCTGACGGGCAGGGGAAAGGCTTGTGTGTTTATGGGAATATGGAAGACAATCAAATACCAGGAAGAGATTTCCCATATCTGTGATGTTTATATTTGTCTTTTTTGTTGTCTCGCTGTTAGATTGACCTTTTTAGCAGTTTGTGTCCAGTGATGCTGTTGTGAGAACGATTTATTGTACGGTGTTAAAAGGGAAATTCAAACTGAAATTGGACTGAAAATCAATGCAAGAATCCAAATACGATGGTCAGTCACTCAGCCAGGAACATGCAACCATCTGAAACGGACAAAAGTTGCTGTAAAAAATAGATTTCCATTCCTGTGTCAGAATAGTGTTATCCTCTAAATGAAGATTGTGTTGCTATACAGTATCCACCATTTCTCTCTTCTGTAAAATAATATGAATCCCTTTATGGAACATTTGAAAGGACAGTAGCTGTGTTTAGTGGCTTACATTTCATAGTCTTGAATTTCTGAACAATCACTTGTCAGTCTCATCATCCAGATGTTGACTGTTCTGTTCAGACATTACCTGTGTGTTCTCCTGACTGTGAGCCCTCTGATTGGCTCAGGACCTGGGAGCCCTCTAATTGGCTCAGACCTCTCCTGACTGTGAGCCCTCTGATTGGCTCAGGACCTGGGAGCCCTCTGAACCCTCTTTCCTCTCCTCATCCCCCTCTTTTTCTTTCTTCTTTTTGCTTGTTTTTTGTTTTTGTTCTTTCTCTCATCTTCGTCATCACTCTCTGTCCACTCCTCATCCCTAGTTTCTTCCTCCTCATCCCTAGTTTCTACCTCCTCATCCCTAGTTTCTACCTCCTCATCCCTCTTTTCTTCCTCCTCATCCCTCTTTTCTTCCTCCTCATCCCTAGTTTCTACCTCCTCATCCCTCTTTTCTTCCTCCTCATCCCTAGTTTCTACCTCCTCATCCCTAGTTTCTACCTCCTCATCCCTCTTTTCTTCCTCCTCATCCCTAGTTTCTACCTCCTCATCCCTCTTTCCTTCCCACCCCTCTCTCTCTTCATCGACACCCAGGATTTCCTCATTCATGCCATCAAGGCTATCCATTCCTCCACTCCTCTCTTCCTCCTCTCTTCCTCCTCCCTCCCTCCTCCCTCCCTCCTCCCCTCCTCTCTTCCTCCTCCCTCCCTCCTCTCTCCCTCCTCCCCTCCTCTCTTCCTCCTCTCTTCCTCCTCTCTTCTTCCTCTCTCCCTCCCTACTCTCTGTGTTGTTTTGACACCATCCTCCCTATCTGTCATCTCCTCTCTCTCTCTTTCACCGGCCTCTGAACACTCTTCATCACATTCTTCATCACATTCTTCATCACTGTTCAGGTCATCCCCCTCTTCCTCAGCCAGGGTTTCCTCCTCTCTCTTCTCCTCCACCGGTTCTTCCCTCTCTCTCTCTGTCTCTTCCTCCCTCTGTTTGTTTTCCCCCTGTTTTTTTCCCATCTCTACAATCCTGTCCTCCTCATCCCCCTTTCTCTCCTCTCTCCGTCTGAACTCCTCCAGCTCTCTCACTCTTTTCTCCTCCGTGTTTTTCTTTTCGTCAGTCTGTCTTTCATTCCGTCTCTTTTCTTCCAGAAGCTTCTCCTCCCCTCCTTTCTTTCCTCACTTGCTTTCTTTTTCTTTTCTATTTTTCTCTTTATCTCCTCAAACCATGTTCTCCCCCTCTTCCGTTCCTTGGGCTTCTCTGCTCTCCTCCTTTCCCCCTCCTCCTCTTTCATTCTCTTCTCTTCCTCCTCTCTTGCTCTCCTCTCCTCCTCCTCTTCTCTCTTTTTGGCCTGCTGCATCATCTTCTCCAATTCACATCTTCTCCTCTTGCTCTCTTTTCACCGGTAGTTCTTTCTCCCTCTTTTCCACGATAATCTTCTCTAGTTGGACTTCTCTTCACCTCTCTCCTCTTTTCACATCCCTCGTTCTCCTCTGCCAACTGAGAGGCTTCCGCAGGATCGTTTTCTCTCCTCCACCTCCCTCCACTCCTCCTCCTCCCTCAGGATCTCTTTTTCCTCCCTGATCCAGTCTTTCTCCTCCTTTCTCGTCCTCTGGATCACCGTCAGGTTCTCTCTCTTCCTCTCCTCCTCCATCTCTCTTTCTCCATCCCACACTCGTTCCTCCTCCATCAGCACCTCCCCATCCATCTCCCATTTGTCCTCCAGTGTCACCCCTCCCTCTTCCTTCCTCCTCTTCTGGCCAATCTCCCTCTCCTCTCTCTCCTCCCTCTCCCTCTCCTCCCTCTCCTCTCTCTCCTCCCTCTCCCTCTCCTCTTCCACCATCCTCCACTGTCTCTCCATCACCCTCTCTGTCTCCATCCTCATCCTCTCTTTTTCTGTCTCCCTCTTCTCCTTCTCCAGCCTCTTCCTCTCCTCTCTCCCTGTCTCTCCATCCCTCCTCTTGTCCTTCTCCAGCCTCTTCCTCTCCTCTCTCCCTGTCTCTCCATCCCTCCTCTTGTCCTTCTCCAGCCTCTTCCTCTCCTCTCTCCCTGTCTCTCCATCCCTCCTCTTGTCCTTCTCTATGAGCGGGACCTTGAGTTCATCTCCTCTCTTCACCAGTTTGTGAACCTTCTGCATCTTTCTGTCCATCCTGGCGCGCTGCTTTAGCAGGCCTGAGTCCTGACTGACACGCCTCCACATGTCACAACAAACGCTGGCTAGAAAACACAGAGAGACACTTTGATGGTTAACAATCCTTTGTTGTTCGAAAAACAGAGAGAGAGTCTTTGAACGTTAACAATCCTTAATCGCTAGTGAAGGAAAACTGTCATGGACTAGGCCACATCCCATGACAACCCATGACAACCCATGTGATGTCACTGACAGTGTCACAGCGACCGTCTCTGTCACAATGATGACACCCTACGATTACAGTGACATCGTGTCTTGTAACCATGACAACCTCAAACACAATTTTCATTCTATGAAAATATGCCTTATTTAATGCTATGCATTAATCCACATAATAACTGTCAAACCAGTCAATAGAAACTAATCCGCAAATCCACTAATCACTTTAAATGACCATAAATCCAGATATGTTAGTCAAATGAGAGAAATTAATACTTCACGAAATATTTGGTTCTTGAAATTACACAATCTACATTTGTGAATAAAATTATATTTAAGAAAATAAGTATTTGAACATATGAATCGGAAATTCTATGAGATATGTACAGTCTGTACATTGAGTCGTTTGTCAGACGTTATGACCAGGACTGACCTCCTGGATGTCTCTGTCCAACTGCCTGCCTGACCTCAGGACTGACCTCCTGGATGTCTCTGTCCAACTGCCTGCCTGACCTCAGGACTGACCTCCTGGATGTCTCTGTCCAACTGCCTGCCTGCTGGAATGTTCACCTCCCCAACGCTCTGTCTCCACTGGAGCCCCTTTATGACATCACCGTCCCGCTCCGTGACACCACTCTGAGCCGGCACCATGGAAACACATGGCTGGCGCTGCTCAGACACAAAGCTGTGCTTCAGACCAGACTGGAGACGAGGTCGTTTTGAACCTCTTCTCTAGCGAAGTTTTACTCATTCAGTGCCAAGGGGCGAATAAAGTCGCCCAAATTGTCAACATTCTAGGGTGCCAAGGGTGACTTTATTCACCAGAAATGCATAAATGATGGTGCTTCATTTTGTAGCCAATCAAAGTGTTGTTGCTAGGTAAACACCGCATAGAAGACTTGGTACTGGGTGGTGAGTGTTCCGGAATCCTTTGGCGGTTAGTGAGTTAAGTGTTCTCTAGATGGAGATCTTCTCTCTGGTGGTACAGATAATCACCGTCAATAAAAGGCCTCTCTCTCTCCTCCGGTTCAACACATGTCTGTTTCCTAGTGAGGATGGTGGTGATGCATCCATCAGACATTCAGCTGCCAGTCTTGAGTCCAAACAGTTGTAGCTTGGCAGGCAGCCATCTGTGGAAGTGACACACATATCAGACAGCTGCCAGGCCTCTTACTGCCACAATGACACACACACACACACACACACACACATCAGAGGCCCCTTACCGCCACAATGGGAGAAGTGTGTTTCACAAGCCCAAACACTGCTGGTGTGGTCTGTCACAATACACACGTCTTACATACAGATGACTTGTACATTGTAAATGCAGACTGGTTTGTTTTGACTAAGAAGTGTATTTGGACATTCATTTTAAGGAAAACAAAAAGGAATATCCATATATATATATGGAGTATTGCCCATAGACATGTGTCTGTGTGTGTGTGTCTGTGTCTGTGTCTGTGTCTGTGTCTGTGTGTGTCTGTGTCCGTAAGTGTGTGTGTGTGTGTGTGTCTGTGTCCGTCCATGTGTGTGTGTGTGTGTGTGTGTATTTTGACGTGTGTGTATTTTGACGTGTGTGTGTGTGTATTTTGACGTGTGTGTGTGTGTATTTTGACGTGTGTGTGTGTGTGTGTGTGTGTATTTTGACGTGTGTGTGTGTGTATTTTGACGTGTGTGTGTATTTTGACGTGTGTGTGTGTGTGTCTCAGGGAGAAGGAGGAGCAGCTGGGCCGTATGAAGGACAGTCAGAGGCAGCACGCCCAGCAGGCAGAGACGGCTCTGGAACTGTTCAAGAAACAAGTGGAGATGAGCTCAGAGAAGGCCTACGCTGAGATGAAGCTACAGGTACCCACCCCCAGACTGGGAGGGAGGGAGGGAGGGAGGGAAGGAGAGAGGGAGGGAGGGAGGGAGAGATTGATGAATTAGAGGGAGGAATGGGAGGATGGAGGGAGGAATGGGAGGATGGAGGGAGGATAGAGGCAGGAATGGGAGGATGGAGGGAGGAATGGGAGGATGGAGGGAGGATAGAGGGAGGATGGAGGGAGGAATGGGAGGATGGAGGGAGGACAGGAGTGTAACAGATGAATGGAGCAGAGGTGAGAGATGCTGAAGGATGTGTGGTCTGAGAACTGCAGTACACACACTTTTCTCATCTTCCCTGGCCTGAGCACACACACACACACACACACACACACACACACACCACACACACACACACACACACACACACACACACACGCTTCTCCCACCCCCTCTCCATCCGTGCCTCCCTGCCTCACCACAGAGAGTGTAGGCTGGATGACAAACAGACAGCCATCTAACCAAGACAATGCACATGACTGCAGGCCCTCGTGGCACACACACACACACACACACACACACACACACACACAGGCCCCGTCTCTGTGTAAAGCTCAGAGGACACACAGCTTGGCCACAGATGCATCAGGGCGCCATGCTGGCTACACACAGAAGATTCCTCTCTCTCTCTCTCTCTCTCTCTCTCTCTCTCTCTCCCCCTCTATCTCTCTCTCTCTCTCTCTCTCTCTCTCTCCCTTCCTCTACCTCTCTCTTTCTCTCTGTCTCTCCTTCCCTCCCTGTCTCACTTTCCCCCTCCCTCCCTCCCTCCCTGTCTCACTCTCCCCCTCCCTCCCTTCCTCCCTCTCTCTCTCTCATTCTCTCATCCCTCTCTTTTTCAGTGTTTCTCTGTCTCTCAGGTCTTTCTCAGGCAGAAGACCCTGAGACTACAGTTCTTACCCCTCATATCTACAGTTCTTACCCCTCCCATCTACAGTTCTTACCCCTCATATCTACAGTTCTTACCCCTCATATCTACAGTTCTTACCCCTCATATCTACAGTTCTTACCCCTCATATCTACAGTTCTTACATCTTCACCACAGACACAGTCGCTCACAGCACAAACATAAAAAAAAAGAAAAAAGTCAATTTCCAACAGTCCCAAAAAAATAAAAAATAAAAAAATCTGAAACTCAAGGCCTCACGAAATAACGAGTTCTGACTCCTCGCCGCCACATTCTGACACGTTCCCTCCCCCCTCCTCGCCCCGCCGTGGGCGGCGACGTTGGCGTGGGCCGGGCTGGTACGGACCGGGAGGCGGAAACGTGGCTCTAAACGGCCCGGCACCACAGTCATTAACGCCTCTGCTGGCCGTCTGCCGCTGCGTGGGCCGTCCCTGAGAGAGAGAGGGAGAGAGAGAGAGAGAGAGAGAGAGAGGGAGAGAGGGAGGGAGAGAGACAGAGACAGAGACAGAGAGAGCTAATCGATGAGGACTTGGCTGTAAAGTCTGGCGGCGTTATTATAAAGGGAGGGTTTCTCTCCCTCCACTAAGCCTTTGTAAGGCACTAGTGGGTATTGTGTGTGTGTGTGTGTGTGTGTGTGTGTGTGTGTGTGTGTGTGTGTGGGCCTGTATTGATAGAACGCCGGGCGGTGAGGTCTTTTGGAATGTAAATGCTGTTGGGTAATTAGGCGCTGCACTGTTAGCCCTGTGTGCTTGGTTTTAAAGTACTTTTGGCGTGGTGTGTGTGTGTGTGTGTGTGTGTGTGTGTGTGTGTGTGTGTGTGTGTGTGTGTGGCCTTTCTGAACGTCTCTGTGTACCCCTCAGAGTTAGTGTATGTCTCTCCACAGCCCCAGTCCTCTCCATCTCCCCTCTCATCCACCCACTCTCCTCTCCTCCCCTCTCCTCACCCCTCCTCTCCTCCTCTCCCCTCCTCTCCTCTCCTCTCCCCAAAGAGCCCCGTGACTCCCAATCTCTAATCTCTCTCTATCCTCAGCCCACATCAAAGCTATGTGATGTGAGAGAGAAGCAATCTACTCTCCCTCCCTCTCTCTCTCTCTCCCTCTCTCTCTCTTTCTCTCTCTCTCTCTCTCTCTTTCTCTCTCTCTCTCTCTCTTTCTCTCTCTCTCTCTCTCTCTCTCTCTCTTTCTCATTCTTTAATGTTGTAAGAAAGAACATCTTTTTTCCCCTTCTCCACTCCTTCTCTTCCCCTCTCTCCTACTGCTTATTACCAGCCCCTCTCTCTCTCTCTCTCTCTCTCTCTCTCTCTCTCTCTCTCTCTCCCCCTCCCTCTCTCCCTCTCTCTCTCTCTCTCTCTCTCTCTCTCTCCCCCTCCCTCCCTCTCTCTCTCTCTCTCTCTCTCTCTCTCTCCCCCCTCCCTCTCTCCCTCCCTCTCTCTCTCTCTCTCTCTCTCTCTCCCTCTCTCTCTCTCTTTCTCTCCATCTTTTCCTCCCCTTCTCCATCTCTCCTTCTTTCTCTCTCGTTGTCATTCTTTAACATTGTAAGAAAGAGCATCAGAAGTCTCTCTCCCCCCCCTCCCTCCCTCCCCCCTCCCTCCCTCCCTCTCTCTGTGGGTGTGTGTGTGTAGTGTACGTTCTATCTGGATGAGGTTGTGTCTAAGTGGATTATCCCCATCTGCCTCCATTGCTGGAGCTAAAGCAGATCTCTTCTGCACCCCATTTAGAGTGTCTGCCCCATTTCGGATGTACAAATAAATACACAAATAGAGAAACCCTGTGGAATCAAATCTCTGTTGCTCAGTTCAAAGGATGCTTTAGCACATTAAGAGGATTAATCCAAACATATTTAGCATTCCCCAGCTGCCTCCCCGTGCCTGGCGTGGCCTCCGTACACCAGCGCTTTGGTAAATTACATTTCTCAAACGAACGCTGTCGTTGATGATCGCCCGCGAGTGAGGTAGTCGAGGGTGACGAGGAAACGCGCACGTGTCACACACACACTCACACTCTCATGCACGCACACACACACACACTCACACACACACACTCTCATGCACGCACACACACACTCACACACTCACACACACACTCTCATGCACGCACGCACACACACACACACACACACACACTCTCATGCATGCACACACACACTCACACACGCACACACACACACATCCTCTCACACTCACTCACACTCACACACATACTCTCACACTCACTCACTCACACACACACTCACGGACACACATACTCTCACGCACGCACGCACACACACACACACACACACTAACTCACTCACACTCACACACACACTCACTCACACACACACACACAGGGATGATGCGTTGTGTTTCCTCCTGGCTATTGAAGGAGAGGTAGGGAGTGGGTTGGGGTTTTCCTCTCCCTTCTCCTCTGACAGTGTCATCTCACTCAGCTCCTCCGTTGGAAAGACACTTTGTGCAGTCGGTGGTGTATGACTAACCCATCTCTCTCCCCCCCCCCCCCCCCCCCCTCTCTCTCTCTCTCTCTCTCTCTCTCTCCCCCCCCCCCCTCTGTTTTCAGATGGAGAAGGTAGGAGAGGATCTGGGTCGCTCCAAGTCACTGAGAGAGAAACAGGCCAAGGAGTCCAACTACCAACTGGAGGAGCTCAAGCAGAGATACGAGCAGCAGGTGTGTGTGTGTGTGTCTGTCTGTCTGTCTGTCTGTCTGTCTGTCTGTCTGTGTGCATGTCTGTCTGTCAGTGTGTGTCTGTCTGTCTGTCTGTCTGTCTGTCTGTGTGTGTGTCTGTCTGTCTGTCTGTCTGTCTGTCTGTCTGTCTGTCTGTCTGTCTGTCTGTCTGTCTGTCACACTTTCCATGTGTGTGTGTTAGCAAAGTCTGAATCCTACCCAGGACGTGACCAGGAGCAAGGCGCCGTGCTGGTCCCAGTCTGCTCCCACACAGTAGTTAGAAAAACCCTCC
>NC_139663.1:22267498-22272498 GCF_951799395.1 Argentina silus
CTTTCTGAGGTTTTTGTGTGAGTGTTTTGTTTTCTCCTTCTTCTTCTTCTTCTTCTGTTGTTTGGAGCTTGTTGTAAGTCCTCCGGGCGACGACCGTATTCTCTGCTGGAAGGGTGTAGCATTCCTTTGGGGGCGGTTCGTCGGATCGCCGGAATGCTGTTTTCCATTCCAAAAACTCGGTCATTAGCATCATAAACCCTAATGAGAACGGTGATGCGTTGGGGAAACGGACCACCAGTAGAGTTGTATCTGGGGGGGAAATATCAACGTGAGAACAGGTGTAGATTGAAGGGTGAGTGCTGAATTAATCCTCAAATTTGAATCTCCTGCGACGGTCTGTCGGAAAAGAACAGGACTCCAGGTAGTGAAGCAGCACGCTCAGGCTCCTCCCGCTTTTTGTCAAGTCTTCCCTTCGTTCCTCCTTCCCCAAAGTTTCTGCTCTCCTCCCTCCTTGTGTCTTCCGAACCGGGCGAATAATGATATTCATAAGCTGATTTACCCGTGCTGTCAGCCGCATAGCATGGGGCAAGGGGTAGCTACCGCAGCCAGATGGCTAACCCGGTCCCGCCTGCATAGACGGCCCAAGCTAACTGCCCTCTTTTATATTCTGATTGGAGAGGGGAACAGATTTGCGGAGAGCGAGAGATTGTGGGCTGTGCTTCTAATTAGCATGAAGGGTGGGGACAGAGAAAAGCAGCATGAGGTAATCATGATGTAAACACATCACGTAATACCGGCTCCTCGCTGGGGTTTTTTTTTTTCCGCCATCCCGCCCCGTTGAGTCACATTGACGAGAGGGGGGCGCGTTGGACGGACGGACGGGTCGGACGGACGGACAAGTTGTCATGACGACAAGGCTGTTCTGTGTGTTGGTTGATGATGAGGTCTCTTCCTCCCCTCGCTGTGTGGTCCAATCAGATGGCGGAGCAGGGCGTGCAGCGGGAGCAGGAGAGGACGCGTCTGCAGCGGCAGCACAGCGCGGAGAGGGACAGCCTCGTCCGGGTCCGGCAGCAGGAGGTGGGCAGCCTGGAGAGGGAGGCGCGGGCCGTGCTCCTCCAGCACCAGCAGCAGAGCCAGGAGTGGAGACAGCGCGATGCCCAGGTAGGGGGTCTCTCTCTCACACACTCTCCTCTGATCCGCTCCACAGCAGCTCTCCCTCCCGCAGACATCCATTTTGTTTTGGTATTGACGTTTTTTTTTTTTTAAATAATAGTAATAAAAAAAATCGGTCACTTGTCTTACCTTCCTGCCGGTTGGTGGGTGTTCCGGCGCGGGTGTGTGGTTTCGTGGACGGGTGTGTTAAGCGGCGCGGGTTTGTGTGAGCGGGTTCGTAAAATGTTTTATATTCTTATTTAAATTTGAAAATCGTTTTCCGCAAAACAATTTTCGTGAACGCGATCGGGGAAAAAAGTAAAAAGCGGATTAAACAAAATGTTAAAAAAATAAATAAATAAACACGGCGCTAACTTGTAATGCAATTATGTATTTCTTCGAATTGCGGCGGGGTTTCGCGATGGAAGTGAAAAGACTTGAAACGGGGGAAACCACAGGTTGCCAGATGAAGGAAAGGGAAATCTCTCAGTGCTGTTGAGCCCCGGCCTTTTATTCTAAAACCCTGGGTTGCATTTCTTTTATTTTCTTCCCTCCTTCGCCGGGTACGTGTCCGCCGTGTTCCAGCGGTCTGAGTGGGGGTCCCGTAGCCCCCCGTGGAAGAGGAGCTGCGCTTGGGCATTCTCCTCTCACCACAGGTAGTCACCTCCCTCCCGTACCAACCACCAGTCATTCTCTCATTACAGCAGGACGACCACAAAGACTTTATGACATTTGGGGGCGATGTTGATGGAGTCCCCTGGCCATAAGACTATTATGATTTCCATTTAGTCCATCAGCAGGTCCTCTACCCCCTGCCCCCTGTCCTCTACCCCCTGCCCCTGCATGGCTAGCATGGGTCTCTGTGGGAAGCCATTCGACAGACCAGCCCCCGACTGGGGATGCATTTGACTCCTCAAGCTTCCTGATGAAATGGAGATTGTCAGCATGGAGAGGTTGTTTATTGGCTCCTAGCTGGAGACGGGGGTCCAGCCGTGCAGAACCTGTGTTTTTCGGACAACCGCGATCTCTCTTGTGTTCTCAGTGAAATGTGGGCACAGACGGTGCTGGAAACCAACCGCGTACGAACTACGGAAGATTCTGCGATTCGGGAATAATGTGTTTCTATGATTATTATGACATGATTGTTATTATCTACAGAAGAAGTCGGTGTAATAGGATACATTCATAGCGAACTTGAGATTTTAATGTATTTCAAAACTATAGACTTGTTTTTTTGGACATTGAATGGTGTTTGATATAGTAATACAGAATGATAGAATTCAAGGTCAAACAGTTTGAATAAAATAACTATATTTTGTTTTATGTCCATATTGTCCTGCCATTGTACAGGCGTAGTGTATGAATGAGACCGGGCAAACACTCACCCTGCCCTCCGAACATGGCAGTGAGTTGGGAGCTCAAAATGGCCTGCGAACACCCAGGTCTCGTCTCCCTCCAGTCACAGCCAGGACAGACAGGAGTCTACTGGGCCCTGCACTGCTGGTCTGTCTGTCTGTCTGTCTGTCTGTCTGTCTGTCTGTCTGTCTACCATGGCTTGGTGATGCCATTGTGGTCATGGGAGCATTGAGCCACACCGCACCCCACAACCCCCACCCCCCCCCCCCCTAAAATGACAACAAAGAAGAACTTTTGTCCTTGAGTTTCCTCTCTCCTCTGCGCATTGTTTTAAAAAAAAGAAATGTCTCTCACAGAAATCGGAGGAATCAGCCAGCCTGTGATTATTGTTATTATTATTATTATTATTTATTTATTTTTATATCTTTTTTTATTTCTTTTTTTTGAGATGCCGTCGTGGTTTTCCATTGATGACAGCAACGTGTCATTCATGTCTTAGTCATGAGCGGGCTGACAAACGGCAGATCTCGAGAGGCGGCGCGGCGGGAAAACAAACTTCCCGCACATTGATCTCAGATTCAGTTCTGTTTGCACACGCTGCACTTCGGAGCGAGGATTACACGCCCGCCTAATGTCAAATATTAAAGAGGCAGAGATTTCGAGGTTTTCATTCGGGCCAGGAAAAGGATGGAGGACACTGCTGAAGATGCATCAGCCTTGCACAATGAGTTGGTTTGACTGGTTGAAGTGTGTCTTGCTGGATGGGCGTGCTGTTCAATTGGAGGAAGCCGACACACACTGGCAAATGTATTAAAGATGAGTGCTTTTTTCACATCACGTCAAGTCACTTATTATTAAACAGTTTTGCATTCCTAAAGCTGTTTACTCTCTGAAAACTCTGTATCTGTCACGCATACGGAAATAAACTGCTAATTCACCCCTTGCGTTCTAAGCCCTTTTCCAACAGATGAAAAACTCAGTTTTGAAAGAAATTGAAACATGGAAGAGGAATGGGGAGAAAAAGCAGAGCATTTTGTTGAGGTACTCAGAAAAACACGAACGCTCACTTAACCCACAAGATATTGCCTTACTCTGTATTTATTTCCATTGTCGCGAGCTCCTACTGTATCCCGTCAGGAGTCCATCAAACTGTGAGTGGACAGTGTGAGCTGTTGGGACGTGACGGCTGGGTGGGGGGGGGGGGGGGTGGGGGGGGGGATCAGCGACCAAAAATGCCTGGCGCAGGGGACTGGATCCAGACTCGGCTCCAGTTCTCTTCCTTGGATCCGTGGAAGGATCGTGGCGCTGGTCTCGATGGCTGTGGAAAACTGGCGGAGGCAGCGGATGTCAGTCACACATACTGAGGATGAGTAATTCCGACTCATCCCCTTCATGTGGTTGGGGATGCTAATAGATGGGATTCCTGGCTGGGCCTGCGGAGAAGAAGTGAGTCGTGGTGGTATTGGATGGAGGAACACAGCACAGGGCCTCTCTCTGTCCTCCAGTCACCACGGCTTGTTATTGTCCAGGGGCCTCACCCCTGACCATCGGTACAACCGTGCTAAATAAAGGCCTGGCCTGGCCTGGACTGGACTGGACTGGACTGGACTGGACTGGACACCCATCTGTGGGTATAGGCCCTTATTGTTGAGGGAAGGAGAAGAAGATGGCTCTGTCATCAGTCACGTTGCCCGTCAGTGCAGTTTCTCTTATGATTTGCTGTTTCTGTCCGGTTCCAATGAAGCCCCTTTCCTTTCTCATGTGGCTGCAGGGGTGCTAAAAGAAATATTATCAATAAGGGAATGACTCTAAGAATGTTGATTTGAGGCCTGTAGTTGTGAGCTGGCACCGAACCCACAGAGGGAATTAGCCCAAATCCTCAGCCTTGGCCCTGGGGACCCCAGAGAGATGCTTTTCCTTTCCAAAACCTTGAACTGGGCTTTTGCCACGCTCAAGGCCCCCTATTCCTCAATTCTTTTTGAAGATGAAAGGAGGGGTGAAAAAAAGAGAAAAAAGCTCAGTTGGCTCCGTCCATTTGCATGACAGCTCCCAGTAAATGTGTTTGCCTGCAGCCTCCTCCGCTGAGCTCTGCTGTTCGCTGATCATCTGCCCAGGAGGATGGACTGGGTTCTCCCTGGAGACTCAGTGTCCCAATGGCTGGTGGAACACACCATGTTATTAACGCTTTATGAGTCAGCAAAGATACCGCCATGACAAGACAAGATACGGCCACCACTGCTTTCTACCTACCCAGGAATGTTTCCCAGCATCCTGTCCTGACAATGTTTTGGCTTAATATGCGCCATTTAGCTGACGCTTTTATCCAAAGCGACTTACATTGCAGTGAGTGCGTACATTTCAGTATATATGGTCCCAGCGGGAATCAGACCCACACCCTAAGCGTTGTTAGCGCCGTGCTCTACCAACTGAGCCACAGAGGACCAAAGGTTTATTCAACCTTTATTCAACCAAGGTATCTCTTGAGGTTAAGATCCTCTTTTCGAGGACCTCTTTTTTTCCGTTGTCCACCTCTTGTACGGTACATCGTTTAT
>NC_139663.1:22282609-22287609 GCF_951799395.1 Argentina silus
TCTCTCTATTTCTCTGTCTTTCTTTCCCTCTCTCTCTCTTTCTCCCTTTTCCCTCGTTCTCTCTCCCTCTCCCCCCCCCCCTCTCTCTCTCTCTCTCTCTCTCTCTCTCTCTCTCTCTCTCTCTCTCTCCCCCTCTCTAAGTTGTTGATGGCTGTGTCCTGTGACTGTTGTGTGTTTCAGCTGCCTTACTTCATGAATGAGCTGACACTGACAGCTCTGGACATGGGCACCTGCATCCCCCAGATCCTCCAGGCCTCCAAGCCCTCTGTGGACCACCAAGGTACGTGGGGTGGGGGGGGGGGGGGGCACCAAGGTACGGTAGTATGACCCCTGGGGGGGGGTTGGGGGGGGAGTGTGTGAGAGTTTAACACGACGGTTCATGGATAAGCTATGAATAAGGACACACACGCATGAACGTTGACAAACACACACACACACACGCATGCATGCACGCACGCACACGCACACACACCTCAGGAGTTTTGATAAATAAATAACAGTGATAAATAAAATGAAGTATAAGATGCTGACATAGTTTGGAGTATGGAGCCTCTCCCTCTCTCTCTCTCTCTGTCTCTCTCTGTCTCTCTCTCTGTCTCTCTCTGTCTCCCTCTATCTCCCTCTCTCTCTCTCTGTCTGTCTCTGTCTCTCTCTGTCTCTCTCACTCACTCTCCTCCTCCCTCCTCCCCGCTGCCTCCTCCTCTCTCCCTCCCCCCTGTCTGTGGCTGTATTAAGACATGCCCCCCTCCCCACCTCCCCCCCCGTCCCCCCGTCCCCCCCGTCCCCTACGCTCTATTAGCCAGAGTAATTAAACTCCACGTCCCAGACTCCCCTCTTCCATCCATTACTGAGAGCGACTGACTGCCTGACTCCCCCAGGCAAGACGCCCCGAGCAGAGACACTGTCATCTCCATCACCGCGGAGGTTAGGAGGAGCAGGACGCATTAATGAGGGGTTGGGGAGGAGAGGGGAGAGGGGAGAGGGGAGAGGGGAGAGGGGAGAGGGGAGAGGGCTGTATTGATTCAGGTATTCTTCTAGCATTGTGACTGCCTATGGCCCCTGGTCTGAGCATTGGTTACGTTATCTTATGATGACTGATGGATAGATGATTCACTTACTTAAACAAACGTATTTGTTGTAAGTCGCTTTGGATAAAGGCGTCTGCTAAATGCCATGAATGTAAAATGTAAATGGGGTGAGGGGCCAAAGACGATCTAATATCTCAACAGGTTCTCTCATACAGTCTGTCTTCTGTCCACTCGCACAGATCTTGGGGTTCTATACATGGCATTCCACCTAGTCAACTCAGAACTCTGAGAATGGGTGTCACTGGGTGTCACTGGGTGTCACTGGGGAGGATGGGTGTCACTGGGTGTCACTGGGGAGAATGGGTGTCACTGGGTGTCACTGGGGAGAATGGGTGTCACTGGGTGTCACTGGGGAGGATGGGTGTCACTGGGTGTCATTGGGTGTCACTGGGGAGGATGGGTGTCACTGGGTGTCACTGGGGAGGATGGGTGTCACTGGGTGTCACTGGGGAGAATGGGTGTCACTGGGGAGGATGGGTGTCACTGGGGAGAATGGGTGTCACTGGGTGTCACTGGGGAGGATGGGTGTCACTGGGGAGGATGGGTGTCACTGGGTGTCACTGGGGAGGATGGGTGTCACTGGGTGTCACTGGGGAGGATGGGTGTCACTGGGTGTCACTGGGGAGGATGGGTGTCACTGGGTGTCACTGGGGAGAATGGGTGTCACTGGGGAGGATGGGTGTCACTGGGGAGAATGGGTGTCACTGGGTGTCACTGGGGAGGATGGGTGTCACTGGGGAGGATGGGTGTCACTGGGTGTCACTGGGGAGGATGGGTGTCACTGGGTGTCACTGGGGAGGATTCACTAGTGTTCAAGCATCCTCGCTCCATTCTATTCAAGGTTCTATCTGTACGATCTATATTTAATCCAGTAATATAATATAATATATTTCATATAATTATTATTAAATATATATATTAAATACAGAGCGGTGATTATGCAGTCAATGTTCGTCCTGCCACGCGACAGTGCTTCGCAGTGGAGAGGAGAAGCCTCATTAAATACGGTCTGTCCTCCTTTCTCTCTCTCTCTCTATTCTCTCTCTCCCTCTACTCTCTCTCTCTCTCTCTCTATTCTCTCTCTCTCTCTATTCTCTCTCTCCCTCTTTACTCTCTCTCTCTCTCCTCTCTCTCTCTCTCTCTATTCTCTCTCTCTCTCTCTCTCTATTCTCTCTCTCCCTCTTTACTCTCTCTCTCTCTCTCTCTCTCTATTCTCTCTCCCTCTCTCCTCTCTCTCTCTTTCCCACCCATGGGTCCTCCTCTTCCCAGGCATTATCAGCCGATGCCTGAACAATGAGCCCGGTGGGGATGAACCATTAAGCGTGAGGTCATCCTCAGCTCTGTGCTCTTCCATTCCAGGGGTCAGACGGAAAGCCATACAACTCTTTACGAGTGTTCATCTGTTTAAAGAGCATCCAGAGGATTACACAGTATTGTGTTCTGTATTTCACAGAGATTCCTCTCTGCTTTTATAGAAGAGAAAGAGAGAGAAAGAGAAAGTCGGACACAAACACACGCACACGCACACGCACAGGCACACACACACACCCTCACTCACTCAGGGGGGGAAGGAACACACACACACACACACACACACACACACACACACACACACACACACACACACACCCTCACTCACTCAGGGGGGGAAGGAACACACACACACACACACACAGGAATATGAAATTATATTCATTGGAGATTATACTCATTGCTCAGAGTTAATTGGGTCCATCACTTTTTTCTTTCTCTGCCTCTCCCCCCCTCTCTCCCTCTCTCCCTCTCTCCCTCCCACTGTGTCGTGTGTCTCTCTCTTGACAGAAGACAGCAGCGTCCTGTTGCGTGCTCTGACTTAACGACGTGATTAAGATTCCAGCTGATATCTCCGTCCCGCACACGCACACTCATCAGAGACGTTGTTTAGTGAGCGCTCAGACACTTGACTTTTAAAGAGGCAGAAGAACCAAAACTAATAGAGCGATTACTTTATGCCGATGCCAGTTAAACACAGTTGATGTGATGCAATCAACGTGTCTGGCAGTCGTCCCGCCCCCTGGCGATGGATTTAAGCCACTTCCAATCAGACACAACGACTTTTGAACGGTTCTTCTTACGAGTGTCTAGTCGCCCGAGTTAAGACAACGAAAGTTAAAGCGTGATCTGAATGCCGTAATCAGTCGCTTATTAAGGAAGACGCAGATGAAACAGAAGTCAAGTTGTTGCAAACAGTCGCCCCGCAAGTCGTCTTGCTCCGACCGAGCCTCGAACTTGGGCCTCTGGCTCGCCGACACACCTGACCGTCTCCTCAAACACCCGATGTTAACCAGCTACGCTATCGAAAGGCTAGCTATTGGCCGGCGCTGGTCGGTGGGGGTGTTTGAACTTGAGGAGTGAGTTTTACCATCTCAACTCGGTTACACAGAGTTACCCAATGCACAGATAGAAATATATGGTGCTAGAGCAGACAATGCGTTTTGGCAATGAAGAATTAATTATAATACCAACATTAGATATCAGCTTAAAAGGCCTGAGGAATGAAAGTGAGTATGGGTCATTACATCAATGAAGGGGCCAACATGTGACATCGGGGTGAGATCTTCAAAGTTAACCTGTTGACCCCCAGGTTCAAAATCAACCCCCCCCCCCCCCCCCCAATGCCAGGAATTTGATCTCTCCCATCCGAACAGGAAGTAGCCTCGTCTAATCAGGGGAGAGCCTGCCCCGGGATAATACCACGGCCTGTCTGCCCCGGGATAATACCACGGTCTGTCTGCCCCGGGATAATACCACGGCCTGTCTGCACAGTGTGGGGCTCCCCTGCTCCCCTGAGACAGGAAACTCCTGCCGTTTGGTCCTCTGTTTGTTCATTTAGCATTTAGCTTTCACGGGGACGGGAACAAAGGCCCAATCGGTCCCGATAGGGCTGATTTAAGCCCCTGTGGTGGAGAGTTTAACCATGCAAATACAGGGCTGACTTGAGCTGACTTGAGTTTCATGACATAGGCTAACGTTGTCGAAGCCAAACGGATTAGGTCATTTTTATTCCGTACTCCAGGTGTGGTTAACGTAAGCTCTCACCAGGTGGCGCAAGAGAGCAGAGTGGACCTGAGGCAGTGGAGGTCCTAAGCCTGCTGACCTTGTTAGCATGGTTGAGCAGTCCATTGTCGATGGACGTGTGTGTGCGCGCGTGTGTGTGTGTGTGTGTGTGTGTGTGTGTGTGTGTGTGTGTGTGTGTGTGGTACTCTCTTAATTTTTCCCTCCCTGGCACCCTTCCTCTAGTACTTCCTGTCTGTTTGAGGTTTGTGTGTGTGTGTGTGTGTGTGTGTGTGTGTGTGTGTGTGTGTGTGTGTGTGTGTGTGTGTGTGTGGGGAAGGGGAGGCCGTCATGGCGGGAGCTGACATTCAGTAAATGAGCTGGAACAGTCACAGCTAGGGGGAGAGAACACGTGATAGAGAAAGAGGAAGAAGAGAGAGAGAGAATGACTGATAGAGAGAAAGAGGAAGAAGAGAGAGAGAGAGAGAGAGAGAGAGAGAGAGAAAGACTGATAGAGAGAAAGAGGAAGAAGAGAGAGAGAGAGAGAGAGAGAGAGAGAGAAAGACTGATAGAGAGAAAGAGGAAGAAGAGAGAGAGAGAGTTCTAACTGCCCCAGGCCCTCTGGACAGCCACAGTCTCCAATTACCCATCATCCACTACACGCACGCACACACACACACACACACACACACACACACACACACACACACACACAGTCTTCAGAGCGTTACGGTATAGCGTATTTAGTGAGGATGAATATATTTGGATGAGCTCCAGTTTCTGATCATCATTTTGTATCCTTCTACCTTCCCCTCAAATCCTCCCCCTCCCAATCAGTCTCTACCCACACTGTGTCCTCTCGTCGCAACCTGCGTACCT
>NC_139663.1:22292609-22312609 GCF_951799395.1 Argentina silus
ATAAATAAAAATAAAAAACATTTCCGTTGCTAGGAGAGTGTAAGAATTGTCACAATCACAATATAATTACTCTCAACTTCTCTCGTGTGAGCTGTGGTGTTTTGAGTTAAATTAAGCGAGGGGTACTTTGTTCACTGTTTGCATTCTCACCCCCCCCCCCCCCCCCCCTTCAAACAAAGGGAACGTCCTCCTGAGTGTTTGAAGATGGGACTGAGGCCGTAAAGGGGGGGGGGGGGTAGTGACTTATTTACGGCGGCGGCCAACCTGCACTTCAAAGCAGAGTGCCTGTGGCTTTCTCAGTCTCATATAATGACCCGGCCGGCGTCTCCAGCGCCGGCCTTAACGCCCACCTGAACACTGTTATTATGCTCACTTCTCTCCTGTAGATGCAGTACGACTACATTCATCCCTGTTTGGCTCCCCTGTACGGTGTCATTATCTGCCCCTCGCACACACACACACACACACAGGCGCGCACACACACACACACACAGGCGCGCACGCGCACACACACACACACACACACAGGCGCGCACGCGCACACACACAGGCGTGCACACACACACACACACAGGCGTGCACACACACACACACAGATGCGCGCACACACACAGATGTGCACGCGCGCACACACACAGGCGCGCACGTGCACACGCACACGCACACACACACACACACACACACACACACACACACACAGCTTTCCTCTGGCTGTCAGTGCGAGTGAGCATGTCTGACTACCCACAAATTCCAACTTCAGACAGTTGGACTATGAACGGGGCCCTCTCCCAGTCAGTCCCCAAGCACACACACACACACACACACACACACACACTCAATCTCCCAGTCAGTCCCCAAGCACACGCCATGCAGAATAAGATGGACTGTGGCCTTCTCGGTTTTCGTCTTGAGGATCTGTCATTTTCACAGACCCATTGTAATCTCCCTGCTGTGACTGATAGAAGGGCTTGAGGGTCTGTCATTTTCACAGGCACATTAGTCACTTTCTGCTCACACACCGTATCACTCAAAATGTTGGCATGTTGGGTTGGCAAGGAGTGACA
Organism: Argentina silus; assembly: GCF_951799395.1. Classification (NCBI taxonomy): domain Eukaryota; kingdom Metazoa; phylum Chordata; class Actinopteri; order Argentiniformes; family Argentinidae; genus Argentina; species Argentina silus. The sequence goes on from NC_139663.1 coordinate 22,293,674, forward strand.
GACATCATTCCGTAGTGATGAATGGAAGTTAGTGTTTTCCTTTTCGAACATGTACGGACAATATCTCTATGGTCATCAATAGGCTTGTCACCCCTTCAGCCTCGGACACTCCCAGAGTGACGCAAGCACTCGTTTTTGTGTTTCTGTTCCTCCACAGAAAATCTTTGTGATGCCAAACATGGACGACATCTGGCTACCCATCATGCACTCCGCCACGGACACCCGTTCCAACGCCAACTTGGTTACCGTGACGACGACGACGACGACGACGGCGGCGGCCGACGCCTTGGAGGACCCGGAGCCCTCGGAGGCCGAGGTCTCCTCTGACATGTGACGATGACTCACTGTTTGTTTTTTTACACAGTTGATGGTGGTGACGTATACCCCTCATCACCATGGCGATAGGACAGGAGGTCACAGGAAGCCACCCCAGCGCTCCTGGTAACCAACAGGTGCCACAGTGGGCGGGGGGGTCTTAAGGTGACAGCTGTCCAATCCCGTGGCACCAGTGATCGAGGCTCCTCCCACCAGGAAGTGTGAATGACATATGGCCTGGATGTGGGCGGGACCAAACAGTGCCACTTCATTGTGGGAACGTAAAACAAGCAGTTAAAGGATGATGATTGGGTGAGAATGGCGTCTGTTGAACAGGTCATCATCGCTGCGTTCGCCTGTCACCTTACGCAGGGACGCAGACGCGAGGGCTTGCGTTTGAACAGGACGGAGACTACACATTAAAGATGGGAACACAGACCACATTCGGATGAGGCATGATAAATAAAACTAAAACGTTTTGGTTGTGTGTGTGTGTGTGTGTGTGTGACCTCAGCGTGACCTGAGGGAGAACCACAATACCTGTGATATACAGCAGCTGCACCAAACGTCAGAGATGACGAACATCACGCTGGACGAGTGAGAGTGTGTGCTCCGTGTGTGTGTTCATGTGTGTGTGTGTGCTCCGTGTGTGTGTTCATGTGTGTGTGTGTGCTCCGTGTGTGTGTGAATATCTGAATGATTTTATAGGTTCCTGCGTTTCCTTCCATTGAGTTGCAGATTCACACATCCCCATAAGGGAAGGATAGAGGGACGGTGCAGTGTGTGTGTGTGTGTGTGTGTTTGTGAGATAAGACAAGAGAACGATCCACCTGGTGGTTGTTGTGGCACATGCTTCAGCACCTAATGCACAGGGGGCAGTGTGACGCAGCCTTTCTTATGTCCCTCTCTGCCATCCCCCCCCCCCTTACCATCCACTTCGCTGCCTGTGCCATCCGCGTGGCATTCCTGATATGCAAACAGATCAACGCCACTGTGTCCGTCAATCAACGATACCAGCTGAAATGCCGTCGCCACCCTTTCACCCAAAAGCGCTCTGCCCACGGGAGGCAAGCTGACGTTTCGGTTGATAACAGCTCGGGAGTGTTCATCTCACGTCTATCGGGTCTTCAGTGTCTTCTGTGCGCCATTGCCTCAACTCAGTCGGACTCAAAGTCAAAACCACGTTGTCGGAGACGTGCGCAAACAAACGCAAAAGCTATACGATAATCCTACAGCTATGTATGTCGGAAGACGCTTAGGCCTAGAGAAACTACGTTTAGGCCTAATGAATGTACAATACGACAAGTTCCCCAACATCATTGAATATACTGTGAGTTTCTCCTAAGTACCTGCTCACCTTGGCAGAGATGTTCCTGCGCTGACGTCTTATGAACTGTTTACACGGAGCAGGTCAGACGCGGTTGTTTGCTTTTTGTTGTTGTTGCTTTCTCACTTGGCGAAGGCGGTCGTGTCCACACGTCTGACCGCTCCTAAAAACACAGAACGGCCCTGCGTCCAGTGTTCCCTCTACTCCTGGTGTCCTTACTCGCAGATGGACAGAGGACGCCAGGCAGAGGGAAGACTCTAGGGACACAGCACAGCAGCTTTCTCATCCTGTCACTTACTTCTGAACATAGCGTTGACATGTTGATGTTTGGAGGACCATAGATATCAGCCATACTGCTCAGCCGACAGCAAATTGAGCCATCCAGCAAATGCCTATTTATTTATTATCAATACTATCAATTTGCTGTTTTTAATATTTTACTGTACATATGACAGAGAAAATAAATACCAACTATCAACACTAATGGCAATGACAGGTATAATACTGTAGGTTTTTATTATGTACATTTAAGTTTGCCTAAAAATATTCTTGCACTTTTTGTCAGCCGGTGATCATTTTGGTTTTAATTGTCATATTTTGTGTTCAGATGTGCGTGTTTTGGCTAGCAATGTGCGCGAGGCAGAAGTGCCTTTTGAATAATCTGATATTCCTCTCTAGTTGGTCATCAAATCTATTGAACCATTTTATCTAACTTTTGTGCGATGCTTTGTGCCATTTCTGTGTGTCTGTGAGGATGTTTCCTGGGTTATAATTTTCATATATGGGCTTCTTTCTTTTGTTTTTGCCAAGTTTTTGTTACATTTGCACAGTGGTGAAAATATCAGACATTGCTGTTGTGTTCAGTGATAATGTCAGAATGTTATGATGATTCAGGTCGTTGTGGATCAATAAAACCCTTTTTGCTTGAGTGTGTGACTATTGTTCACTGAGGTGACGTTCAGTGTGTGGGATTACCTCAGCTGTTAATTGTCAAAGGGAGGGTTATGGATTTAGGGTGTGCTTGTGCCACCTGGGTTGGCCTCAGGCAGGAATAATCAACCCTTTAACTCACATTACAGAGGATTATCAAGCTACTACTGGTTGCAGGGTTGTAGGACTGGACATACATGTAACAATAGCATGACTCATATCACTGACACAGGACAATTTTACCCTAGGCTTCAGAGAAGTGCCAAGCTTAGTCAGGCAGTAGAGTCTCTGAAATTAATTAATTTAAAAGTCAAACAGTGCAACTATCAATCGAAGTGAATGCATAAATAAACTGTGCCTTGCTCTTAAAAGAGAGACTTGGGGATTTGCCAAGAAACCCCAGTTATAAACAAGACTAGATTTCCTCTCGCAGCTGTAGCTTGGCCTATGGAGCCATGGGGACGGCCTCACAGGTTCAAAGACAGTGCATAACGGACGGAAGAACGACAGACAAAAGCAATCGCATAACAGATTAGGATTTTATTGAGTTACATGGTATTCATGAATGATTATTGAAAACAAAGCTGTGGGTTTAACACCCAAGTCTTCCCTCTTCATCGCGGCCTTCCAACTGGTTCTCTGCCTGGCGGGTGGACACTCAGAACCCTGGGAAAGAAGCAGACACGGGTTGACATTTCACCGAGACAAGGCCCAGAGTGACCATCTCACTGCAGTGGGTTATGTCAGTTTTTATAAATTAACTTCATTATTTATCAGAAGTCTAACGCATTAATGTCATCATTCATAACCATGGATTTAGTTCTCGTTTGAAGCTCCGTACACACCCATGTTGAGGGAATCGACTCCTTCCGACCGGACCCCGCAGGGCCATGCTGTCACCACGTGGGTCCGCTCAGCCGTCACATGGTGCTGCTGAAAAGGCCTCCGACTTTCCTACGGAGAGAATTGACACGTTAGCAAAAAAAAAGACCGTTTCGCCTTCACAGATACTAGATTGGCAAAGTCATTTAACAACGTAGACAGTAACTTCACCTCAAAAGTCGCTGGTTTCTACCAGTTTCTTCTACCGTCTCCGGCTCGGCCACGGCCCACGCTGGAATAGGAAGCTAGCTAGCTAGCTAGCCACATCGCAGTTGTGGCCACTAGGCCATCACTGATCGTGTCCACTGAATTATCCAGCTACCTGTCTATATCTATTATATAACGACTGACTGCAAACAAAATGCGAGTTTGAGACCCACATTTTGAGCCCCCAAAATAACTTCTGACGAAGAGACGAACTCCGCCATACCTGCTGGACTGAAAAAAAGCAGCTCTTCAAAATGCCCCCGGAAGGTTTTATATGCAACCCCCACAGGTCTTAAAAGGGATATCCGGTAGCTAGCAGCATGCTGATTGGTTGAAAGGTCCTCCTGGTGTTTGTCCTCCTCCAGTGTGTGGGCGTCCCAGCGCCGAGGTCCCGCCCCCGCAGTCTTCATCTCAGGAAGCAGCAACTTCTCTGGCGACAGAGTCTGACTTGATAAGAGAGAGAACAATACGCCGCAGTCCAGCTGAAATGTGTTGATCCCACAGCTGTTCGCAGATCTCAAATCCCAGATTTGGTTGTTGTATCCAACGCACATTTTCTATGTAAACTTGCACTGGCCCTCGCCTCGGTTGGACTGTGAAGATGGACTGGACGGTGAGCAGTCGGGCCTTGGTGTGGTGCATTTTCACGTTGCTTTGCTGCATTGATCCACAACGAACGGTAAGTAGCTAGATCGCTGCCTAGCGGCGTTACCGCAGCTGAACTTTAGTCGATTTAGTCAGCGAACCAGAAAAGAAGTGGACAGCTTGAGTTGTACCGAGTTGTCAGGCATGTCAACAGAAACGGTCGCCAGGTTTGCGAGGGGTACCCGACCCTCTTCTGCACCCGGGGGGCTGGCCAGCAGCCTGGCTTACTGCAGGTCTCCCTGAGAGGGGGAGAGGTGTGGGATTGTTTGTGGGCTGCCTTCAGAATGAGTTTTTCTGTGTTAGTTATGTAACGTGTTTGCTCCACGGCCCAGTGGGTGTTTGATGAGCAGACAGAGCGTGTTCTCCATCACGCTGTTTGAGGTCTTTGTTGTGTTTTACCTGGCTGTACTATCAGCTGTTGCTGGCAAGTCGATAATATGGCTATCTTTTGTTATCGTAGTTGATTAAGTTGAACAATACAGTGTTTTTTTTCTGACGACCGTAAGCTTAGTGGCATTCCTTGGCTGATGTAATGCTGATTTAAGACGAAACCAAGGTAATGGGAGCCAAGCTTCCCACCTAAGTAGATGAGATTAGTTGTAAAGCCTTCATCTGAAGGGTCTCTCCCTAAAAATAGAAACACCGTTATACAATCTCCCTGGTTACTGCATGTCCGTACTGTACAATCTACAGTATGGACATGCATTACATCTACTTTGTAATGTGTCTGTCTGGTGGACTATGAACACTTAAAGTTGTATATTTCGTTGAGAAAGTGTGTGTATGTTTAGCCTTTGTGTGTGTGTGTGTGTGTGTGTATTACCAGGGGAAAAGCTGTCTGAGAGAGCTCCAAGAAAACACTTGTGTGCCTAGTTTGCCCGGCTACAACCAGACACCCACCAGAGGTGTGAAGAGCAGATTAGAGGCTAGCTGCTTCAGCATTCGCGACAATGGGTTTATACTTAGCCTAGTTGCAGACACACAGCCCCCCCCGACCGCCTGTGTAGCCTCACTACCACACCGCTGAAGAAGATGTCCAATGCACTGCCCAAGAAAATGTCAAATGTCCACCTCATAACAGTGGACATGGACCATAATGATACAACCTTAAGACTTGTTTCCGCCTCTCTTTGAGGGGTGGGCCTGTTCGGGAGGCTGCTTCTCTTTGAGGGGTGGGCCTGTTCGGGAGGCTGCCTCTCTTTGAGGGGTGGGCCTGTTCGGGAGGCTGCTTCTCTTTGAGGGGTGGGCCTGTTCGGGAGGCTGCTTCTCTTTGAGGGGTGGGCCTGTTCGGGAGGCTGCTTCTCTTTGAGGGGTGGGCCTGTTCGGGAGGCTGCTTCTCTTTGAGGGGTGGGCCTGTTCGGGAGGCTGCCTCTCTTTGAGGGGTGGGCCTGTTCGGGAGGCTGCTTCTCTTTGAGGGGTGGGCCTGTTCGGGAGGCTGCTTCTCTTTGAGGGGTGGGCCTGTTCGGGAGGCTGCTTCTCTTTGAGGGGTGGGCCTGTTCGGGAGGCTGCCTCTCTTTGAGGGGTGGGCCTGTTCGGGAGGCTGCTTCTCTTTGAGGGGTGGGCCTGTTCGGGAGGCTGCTTCTCGGCGCCGGTGGAGGGATGGTTATGCACACTATATTAGGCCTTATTACTGTATTCGGCTTTTGCAGCCTGACCTCATGCTTACATTGTGCATACAGACAGAGTTTTCTCTGTGTGTTGTGTGTGTGTGTGTGTGTGTGTGTTCTGTGTCTCTGTCTCTGTGTGTTCTGTGTGTGTGTGTGTGTGTGTGTGTGTGTGTGTGTGTGTGTGTGTGTGTGTGTGTGTGTGTGTGTGTGTGTGTGTGTGTGTGTGTGTGTGTGTGTGTGTGTGTGTGTGTGTGTGTTCTGTTCTGTGTCTCTGTCTCTGTCTCTGTGTGTACTGTGTGTGTGAGCTCTATCTTATCACAAGGCCAGACTGGCTGTGCAGGCACTTTGTGCGACCAGAGTAGGGCCCTTCACGTGATGAGCCCACTGCAACAGGCCTAGGCAGGGACACAGAGTAGGGCCCTTCACGTGATGAGCCCACTGCAACAGGCCTAGGCAGGGACACAGAGTAGGGCCCTTCATGTGATGAGCCCACTGCAACAGGCCTAGGCAGGGACACAGAGTAGGGCCCTTCATGTGATGAGCCCACTGCAACAGGCCTAGGCAGGGACACAGAGTAGGGCCCTTCACGTGATGAGCCCACTGCAACAGGCCTAGGCAGGGACACAGAGTAGGGCCCTTCACGTGATGAGCCCACTGCAACAGGCCTAGGCAGGGACACAGAGTAGGGCCCTTCACGTGATGAGCCCACTGCAACAGGCCTAGGCAGGGACACAGAGTAGGGCCCTTCACGTGATGAGCCCACTGCAACAGGCCTAGGCAGGGACACAGAGTGGCACTGTGGCTCAAAGGACCGAGAGATGCACAGAGAGAACACGACAAAAACTAGCCAATGTTTTTGTTTTTTCCCAGAGTACTGTCTTTCCGAAGCCTTTCTGTCACACAGAGCTCACAGTAACTTGGCCTACATGCTCTCTCATCTCAGTCTGAAAACAAAAAGCCACAGGTTAGGAAATTCCATGCAGGGGGGGGTGAGAAGTGCAAGATGATCCGGGTATGAATATGTATGTCGTTCAACACACCGTCCAGCCTGTGCTGTAGATGGGTTCATGCATAGCTACCGATGCAACCTACATCTTGCATAGCAACCTGCAAGTCTCATCAGAGTTCCGGTGCCGGTGGTACATCCGTGTCTTCATGTTTATGGATGTGGTGTTCCTGCTGCTGCAGCCACCGCCTGCCAGGCCGTTCCCCATAGCATGCAGGGGTTGTGGTCCTCTGTGGCTCAGTCGGTAGAGCATGGCGCTAACAACGCTCAGGTTGTGGGTTCGATTCCCGCTGGGACCGTATGTACTGAAAGATGTGTGCAATGTAAGTCGCTTTGGATGAAAGTGTCAGCTAAATGGCATATGTTATATCTCAGAGTTTTCCTATCGAAACCACCACAATCAAGTGTATATATATATATATATATATATATATACACAGTACCAGTCAAAAGTTTGGACACACCTTGCCAAGAGTGTGCAAAGCTGTCATCAAAGCAAAAGGTGGCTACTTTGAAGAATCTAAAATATAAACCATATTCTGGTTTGTTTAAAACTTTTTTGTTTACTACATAATTCCATATGTGTTCCTTCATAGTTTTGATGTCTTCAATATTAATCTACAATGTAGAAAATAATTTAAAAAAATAAAGAAAAACCATTGAATGAGAAGGTGTGTCCAAACTTTTGACTGGTACTGTATGTCGTTCAACACACCGTCCAACCTGTGCTGTAGATGGGTTCATGCATCGCTACCGGTGCAACCTACCTAATCTTGCATAGCAACCTGCAAGTCTTATCACCTTGTAAACAGTTATTCAAAAACATTTCCTCTTTAATCGTGATCTGTGGTCACCGCCGGAGGTTTCAGGTCGCCGGAGTCGTCAGTTCCTGCGCTGGGCTAAGTCATGCCTGCTCACAGGCAGCGGTAAACGGTACAGCTCGGAGACAAATGGGAGGAAACTTTCAGAGCGATTTGGAAACTTTCCACAGAGAGTGAATTAATGCAGCCCAGGTGGGCTATCGAGGCCAAACATCAGTGACTCAAACTTCTGCCGCTAGATCCTATTTGAATGTACCTTTCTCTTAACCTCTCATTGTCATTTACTCCTATTTGTCATAAAAAAAACAACAACTTGGATCGGCGTCTCCCGAGCTTGGGACGGGAGAGATGTAATGTAAGCTTGAGCAAGGTCCTGCAGCAGCCTTTGTTATGTTCCAGTGTGGTGGGGTCAGCCTGAGGCCTGTGTGTTAGAATCTGTTCTGCTTATATATTCGGAGGGAGTTTAGTTAGTTGTAATTAGCTGTTTCAGTTCTCCTCCACGTCCTACCCCTTCTGTGGGCTGAATCGGCCATCAATGATTTCACAATGTGTTTTTCATAGTACATGTCTCATCAGATGATTTTGCAACACATTTCCACAATCTTTTTTTTTATTTTTTTATATAAACACAGTGGCAGTCAAGAACCACACTGGATTCCTGCACGTACATGCCACATGTAAACCAATGAAAAAGCCATACATTCTAGTCAAGCATTGTCTCAGCAGAGTGTCTGTCTAAGCATTCACAACGCGTGTTAGTGTGTCAGTAGCGTCAGATTACACTGGGAACCGTGCTTGTGTCCCACATTTTTGTTCCCTGGAAGTCTTTGACTCCTATTGACTAACTGTGGCAAACTGGCCAATCACATGTCCTGGAGAACCCCAGACACTCGGATCCGGTGTACGAGGCTGTTTAGAGCACAATGACAATGTCACTGTTTGGGGACTAGGCCTATTAGGCACAGGCCTACTTCTTTCTTTCTGCCACCGTTTGGAATGGAAGGGAGAGGGAGAGCTCGGAACCTGCCAAGAATTTTGTTTCGCCCAGTTCTGGAGCGTTATGTAAGAGCGCGTTACGCAATGTCTAACTTTCCCCGTTAAAAAGCATCAGGACACGGAAAAATCAGAGGAACGGCTCCACCATCTCTCTGCCGTCTCCCAGAAACCGTCTCTCGACTAGCACACGCGGCCTGGGTCCTAACAACCGTGCTCACCCTCGACAGATGTCCACGGGTGTCGGCTGCTTTAAGGCCCCAAAAATGGCTGTTTCAAACAGCGGGTTCCTCAGTTCTCACCCAAACTCCGTCAACAGATGTTCAAAGTTGTCTCTGCTTGTGAAACTGAGAGCATGCTGGAGGCTTTGGCTCTGGTGATGAAACAACAGACTTAGAGGTTATTATTGTAATTAGGTTAGAGGTTATTATTGTTATAAGGTTAGAGGTTATTATTGTTATAATGTTAGGGTTAGGGTTATTGTTATTAGGCTGTGCGGTTCCTCATGTCCGTGTGAGGTCACGGTGCAGTGGGAACAGGCACAGGTGTACAGTGTTGACACAAGCTCAAGTGTGTGTGTGTGTGTGTGTGTGTGTGTGTGTGTGTGTGTGTGTGTGTGTAGAATGTAAGATTACAGTAGGGGGGACTGAGCAAACACACACCTTTTCATCAAAGACATTGAAGATAAACTGTTAAATGAGCTAGCCTAACCTGGCTACCTAACCTAACTACCTAACCTAGCTACCTAACTACCTAACCTAACTACCTAGCTACCTAACCTAGCTACCTAACCTAGCTACCTAACTACCTAATCTAACTACCTAACCTAGCTACCTAACCTAGCTACCTAACCTAGCTACCTAACCTAACTACCTAACCTAACTACCTAACTACCTAACCTAGCTACCTAACCTAGCTACCTAACCTAGCTACCTAACCTAACTACCTAACCTAGCTACCTAGCTACCTAACTACCTGATCTAACTACCTAACCTAACTACCTAACCTAACTACCTAACTACCTAACCTAGCTACCTAACCTAGCTACCTAGCTACCTAACTACCTAATCTAACTACCTAACCTAGCTACCTAACCTAGCTACCTAACCTAGCTACCTAACCTAACTACCTAACCTAACTACCTAACTACCTAACCTAGCTACCTAACCTAGCTACCTAACCTAGCTACCTAACCTAACTACCTAACCTAGCTACCTAGCTACCTAACCTAGCTACCTAACCTAACTACCTAACCTAACTACCTAACCTAACTACCTAACCTAGCTACCTAGCTACCTAACCTAACTACCTAACCTAACTACCTAACCTAACTACCTAACCTAACTACCTAACCTAACTACCTAACCTAGCTACCTACCACTGAACCTAGGAGTTCCACCGTTGCTGTGAGGAGCTGGAATGCTGGCCAGATTCAGGGCTAGCACAGGGCTAGGTCTGCTCCGTTACTGAAGCGGTCTGAGTGAGAGGGTCTGATTCAGAGGCGGCCCGGTGACTCACCGAAGTCTGCTGCCTGCTCTAGTCTGGTCGTTCTGGATGCCATGTGCTCAGGCCTGGCTCACTGGGCTGCGTGCATGCGTGCGTGTGTGTGAGTGAGTGTGTGTGTCACCATGAGTGAGTGTGTGTGTGTGTGTGTGTGTGTGTGGGGGGGGGGGGGCTGTTGGTGTACAGTCTGGCTTTACAGCACTTGTCCTCCCTCCTCCCCCCTCCCTCCTCCCCCCTCCCCCCTCCCTCCTCCCTCCTCATAAGTGGCTGAGTGCTCCAAACAGCCTCTTAGTAATTAAAGATCAGTGATCTGCCTTCAACCACAGGGGCTAGTTTCACTACCCTGAGGGCCTCCCTTTGTAGGAGGAGGAGGAGGAGGAGGACGTCCATCCTGATGCTGCCGAAGCTCCCCCAGGTCCAGGAGGAGTGTACCCTGGATGAGGGCATGGGGGGGATGAGGGCATGGGGGAGATGGGGGCATGCCCCCTCATGTTTGGCATCTCCAGTCTAATAAAGGGGTTCTAGAGACTTTCACCCCCATTCACCGATTTCCCTCGAGAGGGAAAGGGAGAGAGAGGGAGGGAGGGAGGGAGGGAGGGGGAGAGAGATTGTGAGAGTCAGGCTTGTTTTGTGAGTCTCTCTCTGGCCCCAGCTGCCACAGCGGGAGGTTGAAGGATTCTGGAACATTGACACCTCCACCCGACCCGGCCTCTTCCCGCACGGCCGTGCCAAAAGCAGAACTGAGCCCACAGACCGGTTATCAGGGCCATGTTGTTGTTTTTGTTTTTTTATTTCGCGGTGGAGATATCGCCCCCACACTGGTGCTAGCCACGGCCCAGGCCACACACACACATCTTCATCTCTTTCTTCACACCACTCTGTCTGTTCTTTCTTTTGTTCTTTCTTTCTTTACTTCCTTGTTTGTTTGTTTCTCTCTCCCTCCCTCTCTCTCTCCCTCCCTAGAGTGCCCTCCATTCCTCCCTGTGTGTACTGAAGCCAGTCCGTCTTCCCACATGGGCTTGTGTGTGTGTGTGTGTGTGTGTGTGTGTGTTAGTCTCCCTGTGTGGGAGGAGAGGGAGGCGTCCACGTGGCCCCCTCAGCCCACTGTTCGTCTGTGCAGTGAGAAGCCTCTCATATCTTTTCCTCAGTTCTGTAGCAGAGCTGGCCATGCGTTATCAGACCATGTCAATATACTACACAGCAGCCTGGCTTCTGAGGCAGCAGAGGTTCTAGACCCCCAGTCCCGACCCCCCCCTCCCCAGTCCCGCCCCCCCCAGCCCCTTATCCACCCTTTGTTCCCACTGTTATCACAGAACTATCTCTGAAACCCCTCCTCTGTCAACTCCCCCCTCAGTGAGAGGGGGGTAGGTAGCTTCACTAACCCCTCATCTGCTCCTGTGTTTTACTCTAAGATTTTCTGCTTTTTAACCCACCAACTGCCAAATAATTCCCGGAACACTCACCACCCAGAGTGTTCCAAGTGTTCTATGTGGTGTTTACCTAGCAACAACACTCTGATTGGCTACAAAATGAAGCGTCGTCATTTATGCATTTTTGGTGAATAAAGTCACCCGTGGCACTCTGGGATGTTGACAGTTTGGGCGGCGACTTTATTCACCCTCAGCACTGAATGGGTTAAAGGGAGGGAGGGAACAGTGAGTGGTGATCCAGGACGGCAGTTATTCCCTCACCCCATCCCCCTTCGTCCTCCTTCTCCAGCACTACCCAGGATGCATTGTGTTTATGAGGGAAACAGTCCACTGTCAGTAGGCGTTCCTCTGGTGCCATGGTGGCAGGAGAGAGGCTCACATGCACCTAAACCTTCTTTATGTCATTGTTAAGGAGCTGTGCCTATTTTACTGATCGCCTTTTAGTAATGAAGCCGTCGGTATTTTGGGCTATGAAGTCATTAGCCGGTCTAATGAACTCTAATGAATGTTATGGATACTGTGAACAGTAATGCCCCGATGTAATTAGTGGATCAAGAGATGATTATTCATAGCAGCAATGCAGCTCAGCACGCTAATTTGGCAACACCTTAACATCTGGGATGGACTGAATATAGGGTAATCATGCTGAATGAATGTCAAATCCTCTTCTATGAGGGGGATTGTAGGAGTAGGCTCATGTTGAATAAAAACACAAACACCCCCCCCCCCCTGTGTATATATATCTATATCAGGTTGTTTGTGTTTTGCGTCCTGCAGGGTTTTTGCAGCACCGTCTCCCTCCCTGAAAGCCTGCTCTTCGTCTCCACGCTGGACGGGAACCTACACGCTGTCAGTAAGAGATCCGGCTCCATCAAATGGACGCTGAAAGAAGGTAAGTGGAGGGGGAGAGGGAGAGGGAGAGAGAGAGAGAGAGGGAGAGGGAGAGGGAGAGGGAGAGGGAGAGGGAGAGAGAGAGAGAGAGAGGGAGAGGGAGAGGGAGAGAATGCTGTGTATTTCACATTGTTTGTGGTTCCTTCTCTAGGCACTGTTTCCTGCTTCAGGTTACACCTGCGAAACAAAGCTCCTTTGTGGTGCACCACAGGGATCACAACGGAGACCCCTATAGTTGCGGAAGTCAAGACTGGCACAGTGTTAGTCTTTTGTTGAATAGTGGCAACCAGACCCAGAACAGGAACATTGTTTTGAGATAGAATTACACAATGGCACACAAGGCAGTGGAGAGGACTGCATTTGTATTTCTTACCATATAATTACACATACTAACACTGGAAGTACATTAGTATTAACTAAATGGGATGTGAACACGGCCCTGAATAACCTCTTAAGCCGGACGGGCCCATAATTGAGCCCAAATTCTGCTGTATTTTGATTATTCATTTGGTTATTGATGACTTTATCTCCTTGTCATGTGTAGTATGTTATTCTGAACTATGATCTGAGCACATCCCACACAAAACCTCAAGGTGTCACCTATCAACAGGCATCCTGCTTTTGCATCTGATCATCATATTTCTAATGTTATAAGCAGTTTAGCTTCACGCAGAAATTAGACTAAAAGGGCTTTCAGCAGAAGAGGTTTTCACAGTATTAGTGGGAGTAAACGGTTGGCCTATGAAATGGTGCACCTTCAATCAGACAAGTGTCAAAGGAGACCATTTCTCACCGTCTCAAACTACTTCTGAGGTAAACGAACGGCAGATGTTTTTCACTGTGTTCTTTGCTCCGCGGTCACGTGAGTGAATGCAGCGAAAGCTCCTCTCACGCATGCTAACCTGGTAATCATTAACGGAAAGCGGGGCAGATATGGCCTCTCATCAAGGTCACAGTGGGCAAGGCACTCTGCTGTAATATCACCCACACTCCTGTCTAAACATCCTGGCCGGGGCTAGGCTAAAGGAGGTAGAATTATATGTAAGAATATGCATTAGCATGATTAGCATGTTAATGTAGCGCCCATGTACACTCTCAGAGCACTTTATTACAACACTATACTAATACTGGGTAGGGCCTCCCTTTATTAGGAACACTATACTAATACTGGGTAGGGCCTCCCTTTGCTATTTATTAGGAACAGTATACTAATACTGGTTACTGGGTCCCTTTGCTCTCAAAACAGCTTCAATTCTTTGTGGCATTTGATTCCACAAGATGTTGGAAACGTTCCTTGGAGATTCTGGTCCATGATGACATGATTGCATCACGCAATTCCTGCAGATTTTTCAGGTGCACTTTCAAGCTGTGAATCTCCCGTTCTACCACATCCCAAAGGTGTTCTATTGGACTCAGATCCGGTGACTGGGAAGGCCACTGAAGAACACTGAACTCATTGTCATGTTCATGAAACCAGTTTGAGAAGACTTTTGCTTTGTGACATGGTGCATTATCATGCTGGAAGTAGCCATTAGAAGATGGGTAAATTGTGGCCATGAAGGGATGCACATGGTCAGCAACAATACTCAAATAGGCTGTGGTATTGATGATGGATTGGAATTAACAGGCCCAAAGTGTGCCAAGAAAACATTCCCCATACCATTACACCACCTCCACCATGAGAAGGTGTACAGGTGTTCCTCCACCTCCACCATGAGAAGGTGTACAGGTGTTCCTAATAAAGTGTTTAGTGAATGTACAATCGGTCACATAGGCTAGCTCGTAACGTTAGCCCTGTCAGATGGAATAGCATATGGAAGTATGGAAGTTGGAATGAACTTTCCTGTCAAAAGTCCAACCCCACCGAGGCACGACCGATACAGAACACACACACACACACACACACACACACACACACACACACACACACCTGCCGACCGATACAGAACATCATGAATAGAGAGGACAGGACAGAACACGCCTCCTGCTGTGCTCCCTGCATTTTCAATCACACACACACACACACACACACGCACCTGCTGTGTTCCCTGTGTTTTGTGTCGGAAAAGCCTTTTAAATATGGACACAGACATTTGTTGGTTACCCACACACACACGCACACACGCCATAGGCCTCCACAGTGCAAGGGAGCAGAAACTGGCCCAGCAGGTAGGACCCAGCCCTGGGTGACAGCCAGTCCCCTCCCTGTCACACCACACAATCACATTTGACATTTACAATTTCTTTTACAACAACACACATACTTCTCTTTGTCACACACTCATATACTCTCACACACACTCTCTCTCTCTCTCTCACACACACACACACACACACACACACACACACACACACACACACACACACACACACACACACACACACACACACACACTCTCTCTCTCTCACACACACACACTCACACACACACACACTCTCTCTCACACACACACACACACACACAGGCCACCTAATAGTTATTCTTTCCAGGCGTCCCGGGTGCATATTCAGTTAAATGTCCACAGCTTCATATTCATCCAGAACGTTGAGGTCAGATGATGGAACTGACACCGTTCTCCGTCACCTAGAACAACCGTTTCCACTCCAGAGCGTTGTTGTTGTATTGTATATAACGTTGTACATGTCCAGAACGTTGTTGTTGTATTGTATAGAACGTTGTACATGTCCAGAACATTGTTGTTGTATTGTATAGAACGTTGTACATGTCCAGGTCCCTCGCTGAATATTAACACTGTGGGGCTTCTCCTGCTGTTAGGTCCACCTCCAGACACCTCCTCAAAGCAGGGCGCTATCTGGCCTGCTGCTCACACTGCCTGCGTGTGTATATGTGCGTGTATGTGTATGTGTAGTATTCATGTGTTATCGCGCCTGTGTGTGCCTGTTTACCTGTTGACTTGCTGCTCGGTTTACAGTTAAAGCTAATGCCCCCCAGTGTATGCTGTAGGTTTAAAGGCTATGTTTGTATTGACTTTACTGACGTTATAAGGCAAATAAGAGGAATTGGCATCTTATCAGTTGGACCAGAGGCCAGGAGGAGTGTTGGAGGATCTGACCTGATATCAGGTCTTGACCGAGACAAAAAAAAAGAAAAAAAAGTGAAGTTCTATGTTCACTGTACAGTACTGGTGTTCCATGTGCTTGTCTCTCTCGACCGTCGGGTAAACGACTGGTGTCACTCCTGTCTTAACAGCACGTCTCCCTTTGTTTCCTCCGACAGATCCTGTTCTTCAGGTCCCCACGCATGTGGCAGAGTAAGTATCCGTGTGTGTGCGTTCGTGTTTGTGTGTGTGTGTGTGCGTGCGTGGAGCTGCACAACAGGAAGCTATCTGCTTAGCATGCATATCTCTCTGCTGTTCTTCCTTTCACCAACAACAGGAACCAATGAGATCAGACCAGACATGACACCTGTCACTCAGACCAGACTCGGTCCCAGACATGACACCTGTCACTCAGACATGTTGTTTAGTTCATGCATGGCACACCTGAGATGGTGTGACGACAGGGAATGTGTATGAACTCTCTCTGTCCATCTCTCTGCCCCCCCCTCCCTCTCTCTCCCCCCCTCCCCTCCCTCTCTCTCCCCCCCCCCTCTCTCTCCTCTAGGCCAGCCTTTCTCCCGGACCCCAACGATGGCAGCCTGTACTCTCTGGGAGGGAAGAACAAAGAAGGACTCACGGTAAGAAAAAACGTGACGTTTATCTGACAGGACTGAGGAAACGAGACGTTTATCTGACAGGACTGAGGAAACGTGACGTTTATCTGACAGGACAGGGTCACGCTGTCCTTCCCTCGAATGAGCGCTGCATATCTGCGCTGCATACCACAGGTGATTAGGAAGTCGTGCAACCTTCCACAGAGAGTGTGTGTGAGGTTGGTGTCTGGTAACAACAATTGCACTGCTCAAAATGGTCCCTTGATGTTGACACCCGATGGTGATAGTTGTCTGCCGTCTGTCTGTTTTGACAGAAACTGCCGTTCACCATCCCAGAGCTGGTCCAGGCTTCGCCATGCCGCAGTTCTGACGGGGTCCTCTACATGGGTAAGGCCTTCCTCTGTACGTGTGTGTGTGTGTGGCCTTCCTCTGTATGTGTGTGTGTGTGTGGCCTTCCTCTGTATGTGTGTGTGTGTGTGTGGCCTCCCTCTGTGTGTGTGTGGCCTCCCTCTGTGTGTGTGTGTGGCCTTCCTCTGTCTCCCAGACCTACGCTATCTGTCAACAACACAACACGTAGTGCCAAATCAACAGATCATGATATGCCATTTTTATCCAAAGCGACTTACATTACAGTGAGTGCATACATTTTTCAGTATAGATGGTCCCAGCGGGAATCAAACCCACAACCTAACCGTTGTTAGCGCCAAGCTCTACCGACTGAGCCACAGAGGACTTCACCTTCTGATCTGGAGTAACAAGTTGCCCAGCAGTGTAAAATAGCCAATATTTACCTTCGTCTTTTTTTCTTACCGCCGTTTTTTAAAAACGAGGATTCTTGACTTCGTTGACTTTCATTTCCCTACGACCGTCTGCAGTTGGCAAAGGCTGCCTCTGTTCATCTTAACCCCTTCAGTGCCGAGGGTGAATAAAGTCGCCCAAGTGGTCAACGTTCCAGAGCGCCAAGGGTGACTTTATTCACCCAAAATGCATAAATGATGACGCTTCATTTTGTAGCCAATCAGAGTGTTGTTGCTAGGTAAAACACCACATAGAACACTTGGAACACTCTGGGTGGAGAGTGTTCCGAAATTCTTTGGCAGTTGGTGGCAGTTTGGCAGTTGGTAATGCAAGTTAGGAGAACTAACCAGCACGGTGTCAGAGGGTTTGACTGACATGCCACGTAAACATTGAGACCAGACCGTTTAAAAACAGGTCCGAGGGCGTTGTCATGGTTACCTGCCCTATCTGGCATGTGGCAGTTGAAGAGTCCCAGTCCGTGTCGTCTCTAAGTGAATGAATGAAGATTATCTTGTTTGAATAGAAAGACATTGCTCCATTCTTTTCAACCCACGATCATAACCTCTGCTGCTTTGCATTTTACCACATGCAGAGGGCGTGACGGTAGTCTATCATATCTACCGTCTTTTCATTGTTCAAACGACAAAATGCATTGCACGTTGTCTTCCGTCCCTCCGTTCTCCAGAAGCCACTTGGACCAAAAAACTAGAACCTTCTGTCAAACCAAATGGCTTAGAACACCACGTTTCTCTACCTCATGCTGCAATAAACAAACAACTGTCTGCCTGTCTGCCTGTCTCTGTCTGCCTGTCTGTCTGTCTTTCTGCCTGTCTGTCTGTCTGTCTCTATCCGTCTCTATCTATGTGTCTGTCTGTCTGTCTAAAAGACACCCTGCAGAGTTGTGTTTGAGGAACTTCTCAGCTTCCAACCACATCCTTCTGACAGGGAGGGGCTCACCCCCTGTTTGGTAATCCTTGGCTCAGTCCAAACACAATCATTACTAGTGCCACTCCCTTAACCAAGGAATAGGCTGACTGGAAATGAAGGCGTGGGTGTGTTAACTACACACACACACACACACTCACTCACACACACTCACACACTCTCTCTCTCACAAACACACACAAACACACACTCACATACTCTCTCTCTCTCACACACTCACTCACACACACACACACACGACACCCGACGCCACCTGGGAGAATGGCGTTTAAATGTCTACACGTGTTTTCAGTTTGTCGTCTGTCGCCCCCTCCCCCAAAATGGCCGCCTCGCCAGGTTTAGTCCTGGATAGTCAAGCTCCCGTTTGATACGGTTTGTACAGCAGAGCTGCGTTTTATCTGGTGTTTATCAGACATGGGGCGTATTTCTAAAAACGTTCAAATAGTTGGTGCGCCTGCCTGAGCCTGCATGATGTGCCAGCTGGACAGGGCTTGAACGCTTGGCTGTAGTCCCTCCTTTCTCTGTGTTAGCCACTCAATCAAGTGTTTGAAATGATGAATACTATTTGAACGTGTGTGTGTGGTGTGTGTGGTGTGTGTGTGTGTGTGTGTGTGTGTCCAGGTAAGAAGCAGGACCTGTGGTATGTGATTGACCTGCTGACAGGGGAGAAGCAGCAGACCCTCACCTCCTCCTTCGCTGAGATGCTGTGTCCCTCGTCCTCCCTGCTCTACCTGGGACGCACAGGTAAACACACCGCCCACACCCCCACCTGTCTGTCTACCTGGGACGCACAGGTAAAGACACCGCCCACACCCCCACCTGTCTGTCTACCTGGGACGCACAGGTAAACACACCGCCCACACCCCCACCTGTCTGTCTACCTGGGACGCACAGGTAAACACACCGCCCACACCCCCACCTGTCTGTCTACCTGGGATGCACAGGTAAAGACACCGCCCACAC
>NC_139663.1:22317609-22335109 GCF_951799395.1 Argentina silus
AAGTCTTGGAAGACTTTCAAACAAGTGAGCTGTTCAGTGGTTGTTACTCTCAGCATGACCTCTCCTCCCCTCCCCTCCTCCCCTCCTCACTCTACCTCCCCTCCTCCCCTCTCCTTTACCTCCTCTCCTCCCTCCCTCCCTCCACTCCCCAGAAGGTGAACGAGAGTGGCATGGATGATGGCCCCCCCCTGCGGCCCCCCCCGGACACCTCCATCCAGGAGCAGGCCGGCCAGCGCACGGTGAGGCTGGAGGCCCCCGTAGACTCCATGCTCAAAGACATGGCCACCATCATCTTCAGCACCTTCCTCCTGGCCGGCTGGGTGGCCTTCGTCATCACCTACCCCAAGGTAAGGAGAAGGGCTCCGCCTGGTGGTCGGCAGCGGTATGGCAGGAGAGGGGAGAAGGGGAGAAGTCAAAGCAGCACTTAAAGGCTAGAAAAGCTTTGATGTTATTAAAGCTGTTGTAAGCTTATAAGCTGTTGACACACGCATCCAAAACCGCCCGTGCAGTTGGAGACTCGAGCACGCAGAAACTCAGAGGCTCACACACACACACACACACACACACACACACATCACGACTCACCCCTCCGCCCCGCCTCCCCCCCAGAGTGTTCACAAGCAGCAGCAGCTGCAGCACCAGCAGTTCCAGAGGCAGATGGAGGAGAGGCTGGACCTCCTGCAGAGACAGCAGCCCTTCCTGCCCCCCTCTGACCTGCCCCTGGGCCTGCCCCTGCCCCTGCCCCTGCCCCCGGACGCTGACTACCTGGACGCGGCCCTGGCGCGCGCCCGCTCAGAGAGCTCGGACCACAGCAGCCCTGCCGGCACCCCCCGGGCCTCCAACCACTCCAACCTGTCGGTGTCGGAGCTGGGCAGCTCAGCCAATGAGCACGAGGACGGAGGTGCGGGTGGTGTATTTGTTTGTGCTTCATCGTTTGCTGCTTGATTTCCAACCATTCAAAGCAGAGGGACAGTTGACTTAGTAGATGTTGTTGTCGTGTAAATGCTGATCTGTGTCTGTGTGTGTGTGTGTGTCTGTGTGTGTATCTGTGTGTGTATCTGTGTCTGTGTCTGTGTGTGTGTCTGTGTGTGTGTCTGTGTGTGTATCTGTGTGTGTGTGTGTGGTGATCAGAGGAGGACTGTCCCATGGTGGTCAGGGTGGGAAACATCACCTTCAACCCCAGGAACGTGCTGGGCCACGGGGCAGAGGGAACCATCGTCTACAGGTACGTCTCCTCAGACCTCCTCTCATAACGCTCATTTACACAACACACACCATGCCATGGAATGACATTTACTTTTACCATCATGGCATTTAGTTGTGTGCTCTGAGTAATTCTACCGTCTCTCCTCCAACAAGGATGGAAGTCATCTCATCTCATCGTTTAGTAACGTGTTTGACCTTTGACCCCTCCAGGGGTCAGTTTGACAACCGGGCCGTGGCGGTGAAGAGGATCCTGCCGGAGTGCTTCAGCTTCGCCGACCGCGAGGTCCAGCTGCTGAGGGAGTCGGACGAGCACCCCAACGTCATCCGCTACTTCTGCACCGAGCGGGACCGCCAGTTCCAGTACATCGCCATCGAGCTGTGTGCCGCCTCGCTGCAAGAGGTACGCCCCCACCCCACTGACCCCAACCCCCCCCTCTCTCTGTCTCTGTCTCCCTGTCTCTCCCTCCCTTTCTGTCTCTCTCTCTCTCTCCCTCTCTCTCTCCCTCTCTCTCTCCTTCTCCTCTCTCTCCCCGTCCCTCTCTCTCTCTCTCCTTCTCTCCTCTCTCTCTCCCTCTCTCTCTCCCCGTCTCCCTCTCTCTCTCTCTCTCTCCTCTCTCCCTCACCTCCCTCCTGACTTTTCAGCACTCTCTCCCCTCAATCAAATCAAATGTTAATATTCACTTACACAATATGCAGTGTAATTATATACTTTAGGGTGAGCAACTCCTCAACAACGCAACAATCAGACAATATCAATAGGCAGCAATGTCATAATAACACAATGAGGAAACAATAGTAATAGCAAAACAATGGTGTAACGCTTAAAGTGTCCCAGAGAGCAGCAGCAACAACAACACTCACAATGAGGAAGTGAATGATTGTTCTGACCTGTTCCATCCACTCAGTCAGGAGATGATGGTTGTGTCTGGTGTTTTGTGACAGTATGTGGAGAGGAAGGACTTTGACCGCCGTGACCTGGAGCCTGTGGTGCTGCTGCAGCAGACCATGTCAGGACTGGCACACCTGCACTCCCTCAACATAGGTAACCATCACGTCAAATACTCTACATGTGTTCTCCTCACTTAAGAAAAACGGTAGGTAGATAGACAGACGGTAGATAGACAGACAGACGTAACACAAATGTACACTGTAGGCATTCTGAATATAGACACATCAGTGTAAATACTCACATACATGTTTTGAATAAAAATAACATAATTTCAGGTGTATATTTGCTTTGGCAGACAACTGATCTAATCCCCCCCCCCCCACCCCCCCCCCCCTTCTCCGTCCTAGTCCACAGAGACCTGAAGCCCCACAACATCCTGGTGTCCATGCCTAACGCCCACGGCCGGGTGCGGGCCATGATCTCCGACTTCGGCCTGTGTAAGAAGCTGGCGGTGGGGCGACACAGCTTCAGCAGGAGGTCCGGGGTACCAGGCACCGAGGGATGGATCGCACCAGAGGTCCTCAGTGAAGACTGCAAAGACAATCCTGTGAGTGGACAGGATCTCTCTCTCTCTCTCTTTCTTTCTCTCTCTCTCTCTCTCTTTCTCTCTCTCTCTCTCTCTCTCTCTCTTGCGCTCTATCTCTCTCTCTGTCTGTCTGTCAGTCTTTCTCTTTCTCTCTCTCTTCCTTTCTCTCTCTCTCTTTCTCTCTCTCTCTCTTTCTTTCTCTCTCTCTCTCTCTCTCTCTCAGGAATCACCCTGACTTTCTAGATACACTGTGCCCCCCATGTAAAGGACCAAGTTGATGAAGGAGGATGTGGTTATGCGTTGGTTAGCTATGGATGATGATAGGCATGGAAGAGACGGAGACATCCAGTTCATCCCCATCACCTCCCTCAGTCCCCACACTCATCACTTAGAACAATGGCATTGTCCTTTTAATGGCAGTTAATAACCTCTCTCCCTCTCTCTCCCTCCCTCTCTCTCCCTCTCTCTCTCTCTCTCTCTCTCTCTCTCTCTCTCTCTCTCTCTCTCTCTCTCTCTCTCTCCCTCTCTCTCCCTCTCTCTCTCTCTCCCCCCCCCCTCTCTCTCTCCCTCCCTCTCCCTCTCTCTCTCTCCCTCCCTCTCCCTCTCTCCCTCCCCCCCCCCCCCTCTCTCTCTCTCCCTCCCTCTCCCTCTCTCCCTCTGTCTCTCTCCCCCCCCCCCCCCTCTCTCTCTCTCCCCCCAGACCTGTACGGTGGACATCTTCTCTGCTGGCTGTGTGTTCTACTACGTGGTGACCCAGGGCAGCCATCCCTTCGGCAAGTCCCTGCAGAGACAGACCAACATCCTCCTGGGCGCCTACAGCCTGGACCAGCTCCAGCCAGACACGCACGGTGAGGCCGCCGCACACTTCCTGTCTGCCCATGTCACTTCCCCTTTCCTGCCACAGGGAGCAGGGAAAGGGAAGTTACCGGCAGAATTGGCCAAAGTAGCTTTGAATTTGATGACCGCACGCAGGAGTTATGACCATAGAGTTACATCCCTAGAGAAGGCACCTGCTGCTGTTCATGAAAGAAAAACGTGATGCGGGGAGTGCGCCCTCTAGGTTCTGTCTCTATGTTTCTCTTCTGTCGTGTCGGTTGGGCAGCAGTTGAGTGATGGTAGGTGGTGGTGCAGTATCGGGAACAGTGAAATACCTGACGGTCACCAGAAAAAGCCAGTGCAAAGACGTGGCCTGGGGTGGTCCAGTTGTCTCTGGTTACAAACCGACCCATAGTAACTCTCTCTCTCTCCCCCTCTCTCTCTCTCTCTCTCTCTCTCTCTCTCTGTGTCTCTCTCTCTCTCTCTCTCTCTGTGTCTCCCCCTCTCTCTCTCCCTCCCCCTCTCTCTCTCTCTCTGTCTCTGTCTCTCTCTCTCTGTCTTCCTCAGAGAACATAGTGGCCACAGACCTGATAGAGCAGATGCTGAGTATGGAGCCTCAGAGGAGACCTTCAGCTGAGAGCGTCCTCAAACACCCCTTCTTCTGGAGCCTGGAGAAGCAGCTGCAGTTCTTCCAGGTCAGATACTATATCTATATCTATATCTATATCTATATCTATATCTATATCTATATCCTATCTGTCTATCTATATATATACACACTTCTTTTTTTTCTTTTCTTTTTTTAATGTTTTTCATTTGTATTGGATAGAGATGGTGCTAGACGTGGCCTGTGGTGGTCCAGTGGTCTAGCTTACTCCTCCTTACTTTCCTGTCTTTCTCCACTGTCTTTGTCCAGTAAAAACATTTTTTATAAGTGGGACTATTATTACTAATAATATAATAAAATAATAAAAAAACATATAGCATAAGATGTATCCGATCTGAAAGCATTACTAAAAACACTTGGTCCAACGTCTGACGTGGTCCTTGATAAATAAAATCCATTTGAAGGTGGAAAAGGTTCACATTATTGTATCCAGCACAGCAAGTGAAAAGCTGAGACGGCATTCGTGAGTACATTCAGAACAGCTAAGTTGGTAGAGCGTGGCGCCAACAACGCTTAGGTTGTGGGTTCGATTCCCCCCCGGGACCATATATACTGCAATGTAAGTCGCTTTGCATAAAAGCGTCAGCTAAGGGGGTGCTTAGTGGCGTCGCACACTAATGCGCTTACCACGTAATCGCAAGGTTCCTGGTTCGATTCCGACCCTCGACCTATCTTGCATGTCATCCCTCCTCTCTCTCCCATCCTTCCTGTCAATCTCTACTGTCTCTGTCCCAATAAAGCAGAATTGCCCTAAAAACATATTTAAATCTTTTTTAAAAAGCGTCAGCTAAATGGCATATTATTATATCATTATATTATTATTTTAGGTCGATAAAGGAAGTCGTCTCACGTGCTTCTGTTTCCCCTTCGCAGGACGTGAGTGACAGGATAGAGAAGGAGCCACTGGATGGACCAATCGTACGGCAGCTGGAGTGGGGGGGGCGGGTCGTGGTGAAGCTGGACTGGAGGGAACACATCACAGTGCCTCTGCAGACGGGTAAGGGGCCTGAGATCAGCTGCAACGCCACACATTCAAATACCACACATTAAATTATTGAACCTTTATTTCTACAGGTTAGTCTCTTTGAGATAACATCTCTTTTTCAAGAGAGACCCGTTTCAACAGCAGCAGAGGGAACAAAGTTTCAGACAAATCAACTTGCACACACAGACACAACGTTGAACAAACTGTGGACTCGCATACAGGACAACAGTTACATATAGAAACACAGACGTCATGGCTAAGAACAGCTGTCCTCATGACAGTTACACACATCTGGGATATTTGCCTCG
The DNA here is from genome assembly GCF_951799395.1 of Argentina silus. Lineage (NCBI taxonomy): Eukaryota > Metazoa > Chordata > Actinopteri > Argentiniformes > Argentinidae > Argentina > Argentina silus. The sequence goes on from NC_139663.1 coordinate 22,323,067, forward strand.
GCCAAGTGCTTAAACTCCACCAAAGTGACTGAATCCTCAAGTTTTAAACTGTTCTGGATCAGGATGTCAACAACTGGATGTCTGTTTCATTGGTGCCTGTGATCCGATAGGCAGTTGGGCTCAGCTGTGGTGTCGCAGGTTTAGAGGGGTTCTAAGTGTAACTGAGTTGAGATGGTAAAACTCACTCCTCAAGTTCAAACACCCCCACCTCCCCGCACTGTCGAATTGCTATCTTTTCGATAGCGTAGCTGGTTAACATCGGGGATTTTGAGGAGACGGTCACGTGTGTTTTCAAGTCGGAGATCATAATCGAATACCACATGGTCTTTCCCTACATTCAATGACATTGAACTGTGCCGTTGGAGAAAGGAAAATAGACTAGTATGAGTTTAGTTCGTGACACTACCAGTGCAACTAGTTCTTACTGTGTTAAACAGGGAGCTTTAAGACCCTACCAGTGTAACTAGTTCTTACTGTGTTAAACAGGGAGCTTTAAGACCCTACCAGTTTGGCTCAAGTCTTAAGGACTATGTTGCATGATTGCCACGCTCTCCAAAAGTACTGCTGCATACTGCAGCCTGGTGAGTGGTTGATCAGTTGGGTGGTTAATGTGTCTTGAGTTCAGGAGAGATCTAAATGCAGCCACTGGTATCAAATTACCATCTATCCAAATGCGGATTTTATTTCCTGCCTAGCCAGAGAGCGTTAGGTTATACTAGGCTACTTCTTCCTGAAGAGAGTCGCTGTGCCTCAGAACAGAATATCAAAAACGTTTTAATCTTCCAATAAGTGTCTCAAAACATGTGGAAGTGCTGACTGACCAGGAATGCATTTACACCAGCAACAGAATGTGAGAGATGATGTCGTAGATGAATTAGACATCAGAGAATGTGAGAGATGATGTCCTAGATGAATTCAGAGAATGTTCATTGTAAACATGTTCATGGCACGATGTATATGTTGCATTTAGCATCATCGTGTGTTTATGCATCGTGGGGAGCTAGTGACGTTTATATTGGTATCTGGAGTCTGTTTCACGTAGAAGTCGTCCCCAGTTGACCTTACGAGGGCCGGGTGTGGGCCGGGTGTGGGCCGGGTGTGGGCCGGGTGTGGGCCGGGTGCGGGCCGGGTGTGTGGCATGTTCAGGTGGTGGTGGCGACCAAACAAAGCACTGTGCAGATGATGACTCACCGCACGCGGTTGGTTTTCTCCTCTTTTCAGATCTACGGAAATTCCGGTCGTACAAGGGCGGGTCGGCCAGAGATCTCCTCCGTGCCATGAGGAACAAGGTACGTGTGTCTGTCAGCAGCAGCCAAGTGAGAGTTTGAAATCACCGAAAAACAAAATGGAGTGTCGGCAGAGGTTGAGCCGTTTGTACGACGTAAAACACACGACGGAGCCTCATGACGAAGGAGCGCTGGTCAGTTCTAAACCGTTCTGTAGTGCGTAGTCTTTAGTTAATTTCCAGATTTGTATTTTTTCATACTACAATTGAAGGGGACGTAGAGTATACCCTCTGTTCTTCAACAGACTTCTAGGTATGGGTGTGGTGGTCTGACCTGTGATGTTTGAAGCCCAATAAAGCATTACTTCCTTTCCTCTCCATCCTCCTGCCATCCCTCCCTCCCTCCCTCCCTCCCACCACCATCCCCTGTATCCCTCTCTCTCTCTCTCTCTCTCTGTCCCCCTCCCCCTCCCGCTCTTTCTCTCTCTCATATTTTGTTTTTTTGTCCTCCCACAGAAGCACCATTACAGGGAGTTGCCGGCGGAGGTCCAGGAGACTCTGGGCTCCATCCCTGACGACTTTGTGTCCTACTTCACCTCCCGTTTCCCCGGCCTGCTGCGTCACACCTACCTGGCCATGCGCACCTGCGCCCACGAACGGCCCTTCCTGCCCTACTACCCCAGCTCAGACCAACTCACCTGGACGCGGACTCCACACACACCCCCCGAGGCGCACACACACCCTGTCCCCAGGGCCACAGAGCCACCGCAGACACACACAACACCAACACCAACACCAACACCACCACCAGCACACTCACAGCCAGAGGAATACACACCACCTCCACAGCCCCGAGCGACCACAGTACCAGCGTCAAACACCATACCAGTAGAGTCAGCGCCAACCACATTACCAGTAGCGCCAGAATCACCAGTATCACCCACACCACCAGTTCAGACAGTACACCCTACATTAGCTTCGCCGACACAACCAGACCTGCCTGCACACACAGTGTTGCCCACACAACCCTCAGAAACCCTCTCATCATCGTCATCGTCATCATCGTCCCCGCCATCTACAGATTCCGTCCCGCCCAAACCACCCACATACTCAGGCCCACCTATGCACCCAGGCCCACCTCCACACCCAGGCCCACCTACACACCCAAGCCCACCTCCACACCCAGGCTCACCTACGCTGGACACAGAGCCTGTCTGAGCCAGGCCAGCGTAGAGGAGCAATGCCTTACGAGTGGACACAGATACTGGGGCTTTGCTGTGACTGTCCCATGCTGACGAGGACCTGGCCTGCAGTGCCTGGGAATCGCCACCAGGGGGCGAGGGGGCAGCACCCCAAAATCAAGTGCCTTCTTCTGCCTGACGGAGACCAAAATGTCTCCCGATGGAACCGTCCCAAGGTCCCCCCCCCGAAGAAGTCGGGGTGTCCCCATATGATCCCTGAGTGGACATGGGGGGGGCCAGATCGACCGCAGAAAGAATCTTATTTTTTATTTCGCAACCGTGTCCGTCCACATCAAGTATTGTGAAGTATCAAAGTGTTGATTGGCCCAACATACTTGGCTACTGAGGGCGGGCCTATCCGTGTTGATGTTGTTGGACACTTGAAGTGGACAATGGTGGTTTTACTGTGCAATGTTGTGATTTCCACAGTGAGCCTGTTCACTGGAAAGAGGTGTATATTTTTGTACAGACTGGAGATTCTGATCGTTGATAATCATTTAATGTGGCAGTTGTGCCTTTTTTTTAATAACACTGTGCTGTGTGTCTCAGTGGTGAGGTGGTGGAGTACACGAGTCTGATATCGTCTTGCTTGCTGCTGCCGATGATGCTGCTAGAAACTGCTTTCCCCCTGGAACCAAGACACGGAGAGTAGCGTCTTCTTGGGCAAAAGATGGCGTATAATTCCAAAGGGTGTTTAATTTGAACATTGATAAAGAATATGAATATTGTATTTTTTTTCTGCTCTTCTCTTGTCAGTCTCTGTTTGCTGGGGGTTGTACATTGAGCAACGAGGTTGGCCTTTGGTGTTTACACTGTGTGTCATCACAAGGGTGTCACCCAAGGCCCTTTGGTCCAGCCATCTCTGGGACACTATAAATAGGCCTGTACTTTGATACTTTTATGGGCCTATAGAAACTGGCCCAGGTTGCGGTGTGAGTATAACATGTCGAATTATGAGCATTTGAGGAGACTTTTTTTTATTTGTAGTCCTCATCCCATCTTTAGATTTTTCCTACACGTTTTTATTACTATGAATTGTCAGTAATGATCGACAGACACTATGCCTTTAATTTATTAATTGTGATCATTTTTTGTTTGTTTTGTATTTTTTTTCTAAGTGGAATAAACTTTACCTCAGGTGGAGTTTGTATTGTGCACACCCAAAAAATCGAAATAGTCAAATGTATTTTGTTGCACAGTGAAGCTTTATCCAGTTTTAGAAAAGAGGGCTTTGTGTTGTGTGTATATTTGGTCAATAGAGCATTCCATGGAATTGCCCGTTGAGAACAGAATCATTTTCATGACTGTTCTTCAGTGTCTGAATTTGTCATATATGCAGAAACAGAGTGGCCTTGACCTAATGTCTTCACTTTTCAGCTTTTGCAAACATCATGTCACTGTTGGAGTGAAATGGCAAATAAATTAACATTTTATATCTTTGTGAATTTATTCATATTACCGGGTGTGGATTAATATGTGAATAAACGGGGGGAGGAGGGACTTTCTCTCCTTTCCTCAAAAACGAAACTTAGAGTCCTTCTGACATGACGTCTTCATGCAAGCAGGGAGGGACTGGACCAGAGACCCGTGATTTACTTCACTCGCTCGGAATACAGCAATGAACTCTGGCTGTCCAGAAGGGAGCCGAGCTGGACTGTTCTGGTCAGATCTGCCTTCCAGCAAACCATGAAAGACGTGTCGTGCATTTCTGGCTAAAAATATTTTGCGGAAATAACTGGATCAATTCAATGAGGTAAGTTAATATTATATAAATATCATTTGCTGCAGCCTTGAACGCAACCGATTAGATATCTCTCCTAAACCATTTCTGACTGACAGAGAAAAATAAATGAATGTCGTTTTTATCATTTTTCCTACAGGAAGTATGTCCCGGCGGAGTCTAAGATTAAGAACATCTGCTCATGGTAAACTGCTTTCGATTTTTCCGACAAAACAAAACAATTTGAATTTGGAAATCTGATCTTTAATCAAGATTGAATGTTGTTTTTGCGTATCTGAAAACTGAAAGCTAGGCCAGTTTTTAGGATAGTTTTGATGCCGGAAATCATGATAATCTTGAATTTGAAAGTTGGATTCAGGGTGGAAAGTCACTTAAACTTTAACCAATAAAATAATGTGGCGATGTTGTTAAAAAAAGATACAAGTTAGTAATCGTATTTAATGTAGTGTGAGTTGTCCAGTGAGATGTTGAATTGTGTCAATGTGTTATATATTATGAGTAATGCAGATATGAGAATACACAAGTGTGAAGCTGTCTTTTTTTTGTCTTCGCTCATCATTCAGGCTCGTTCACTCACATGTTGTTACACAACCTCGCCCAGTAGATGGCATGGTAGAGGCCTGTACAAAGCACCGCATCTTCTGTGATCTTGATCTTGTAATTAATTATTCATTATTATTACGATAATGTTTTTAAATACTGGATCAAAATCAGCCAAATTGATCTGATCCTGGATAGCAAAAAAAAAATAGATTACAGGGAAAAAGGGATTTTAAATAGTTGGCCCAGGGGACCAATCCTGCTGTACCATGTTGCCATGGTGAACTGCAGCTGGTTCCAAAAAGCATCCCCATTGAAACTCATGTTAAACTTTGTTTAACTAATCAAGATTGTGCCTTTTAATTTAGGTTTAAGAGAAGGGATCTGTATTATTCTAACTTGGATGCCTTGGATTATGTTCTGACCTGTCTATTTTAAATACGATGGGTACAACTTTGTTCAATGTATGGATTGTTGTCTGTGAGGAAATGTCGCCTAATGTGCAGTTAATATTTTAAAATGATCCATGTTTCATCTCAAAATGGATAATTGAGGATGACTAGAGATTAACAGTGACTCTCTTCCTCAGAATGATTGTGCAGGACCCTCATCATTGAACCTGTAGACTGAAGTACAATAATGGGTAAGAAACAGTCAAGAAATGTGTAATGATTATAATTATATACAATGCTTTTTATTATATTTGAACTTTGTGTTGTGCTTTGTGATCTCGTTTTATTAGCTCAAGAAATTGACGAGCTGCCGGTTGAAAAATGGGCCGAATCTCACGTGAGCTCCTGGTTAAGAACTATTGGCGTGAAGGAGCCTTACATAAAGAAACTTCATGAGGAGGAAGTTGATGGGAGAATCCTCCTTGAACTGACTGAGGACTACCTTAAGAAAGAGACTGGAATGAAATCGGGACCGGCTCTGCTGATCATCAGAAAGAGAAGTGAGCTTATAGACTCTAGGAAGACAACCCAGGACAGGAAAAAGCCTCAAACTAGCCTGAACAGTGAGAAGGGAAGTCAAAAGGATAGGCAGGGGTCAGCTCATCAGATTCCAGAGACAGAGAAAAGTATTTCGGTAGAGGAGACACAAACACATCGAGAGCAACCTGCCTCTGTGTTGACCACAAAAAGAGACTGCAAACCACGGCCTTTTGGCAAAGAAGGTATTGATTTCACATATGGCAATCACAGTGTTCTGCAACCCGAATCTGGTGTCATTGATCTAATATCCCCCTGTCATGAGTACAAGTCTGACATTGCTGCCAAACTGGACCACACAAGGTTGCAGGCAAAATTTGCCAAAGAGGTTCTCAAATTTGGCACTGGCTGCATGAATATCAGATCAAATGGCACAATACACTTTGGTGTGATGGACAGTAGGGATGATGCCGGTTATGTACATGGTGAGATAATCGGTGTCCCAGTTTTTGAGAGAGATATTTATGTTGATGCGTTGGATCACATTGAGAGGAGTTTCTCTCGCTCTGATAGTGAATATGTACGACAGTGTATACGTCCACCTCAGTTCATAGAGGTGATAGACATGAACAGTGCTGAGGAGAAGTATGTGGTGGAGGTGGACATTGTTCCCTCCGTTAGCATTGTAAAGAACAAAGTATTCTCTGTTCGTCTGCCAAACTTCAAAGAGTCAACTAACAAAATTGAGCATGAAAAGGAAACAGTCTATCACAGGGTGGGCTCAAAAACAGAGCCAGTGAGTGATCAGAATGACTTCTACCAGCGAGTCAGATACAGAGATGCTCAAAGAGAAGAGGCAGAGCATTGTCGCTTTGTCAATACACCAGACATCTGCCAAGACCTTGGAAGGAAACTCACAATGCTAGTAAGTAGTGGCAAAAAATTCATTGAGAAGGAGAAATGGTACATTCTTGTCACAAACAAGTTCAAACCAGAAGACTTGAGCAGCATTGACTTCTTACTGAACATGAACATATTCTGTGTGTTTGACTTTGACCCGGATTCCAAGCAGTCAGGATTCTGCAGTAAATACATTCAACACCATGCTGCAAATATGCATTTCATGCAGAACTACAAAATTCCAAGTGGCATGAGCATTGGACAATTTGTGAGTCACTTGCATTTGTTTGAGCAGACCAGCTGGATATTTTGTAACGGACGCAGCGATTACAAAGGAAATGAGAACCCCTGCAATGAAATGACATGGATCAAAACAAAAATGACACTCCTCAGAGAATCAGTGTCGTTGATCTGCAAGCAGATCTTGCCAAAAGGCACATTCTTGGTAATGTTCCTCCTCACATCCCCAGTCGAGAAGACCCTCTTGCACACCTTCTATGAGTTCTTCACAGACATGGAAGGTCATGAGGACATCATTTGCATCTCAGAATCAGAAGACAACTATCAGAAATGGCAAAGCTTTGCTGAGGGATCATGTGGAACAGAAACTCTGAACCGTTCCAGTGTGGTTGGGATGAAAATGAGCCATGTGGATGCGACACTGCAGCAAATTCAACCTGTAACCTCTCGAGCCACCAAGCACTTGCCTATCTATGTTAAAGGACAGTGCCTTCTTGAAACACGCGAGGAGGAAAGGATGTATTCCTTGGAAATCCTGAGTGTTGATCATTGCAATGAAACAAGTGATGAATTCGTCAGAGCAGAGAATGAAAACATTGAAAGACAGTTTTACCATGGGGGTAAAGTGACTTGGTTAAATTTCTGGCTTGCAGAGAAGAAGTTTGTTGGAGAAGTGATTCAAAGAGATGCATACAGGGATATATCCAGACTTGTCAGTGACACTATACAATGGGGTGTAGACCAACCACCTGTGAACAGTATCAACATCTACCATCACCCAGGAAGTGGTGGAAGCACTGTGGCAAGGCAGGTGCTGTGGAACAATAGGAAAGACCTACGGTGTGCTGTTGTGAAGCCATCATACCCTGTTGCCATTGTCTCTGAGCATGCTGTTCAGCTCAGAGAGTATGAGGAAAAAGATACTCAGAAGTGTCTCCCAGTGCTCCTTCTGATCGAGGACTGCGATAAAGATTACCTTGATGATCTGAGGAATGAATTAGAGCTTGCCATCAACACTAAGAAAATCAGACAAGGAACACTGTGTTTCATCCTGTTGAGCTGCAGACGATCCTATAATCCAGAGAAGATGTGCAAAGACTCGCCACTGCAAAATGTAGCTGTCACTCACAAGCTGTCAAAAGGAGAGAAGAGACAGTTTGCTGGTAAACGGCAGAAGCTTGAAGAACAGTACGAGCCAGAGTTCATCTTGACGTTCGTCTTGATGAGTGAAGAATTTGCCCATGAGAAGATTGTGGAGTATGTCGAACAATTTGTGAAACATTTGCTACAAGGCATTGATCATGATTCAGTTGTCACCCGCCTCATTCGTTACGTGGCATTGCTCAACACTTACCTTCAGAACTCCTTCATTTCACAGTCCCACTGCGAAGCTCTGCTCGCATTAACCATCCACATGGATAGGTTTCGCCAGCATGCTTTTGAGAGGTCATTAAGTGAGCAAGCCAAACTTGCCTTCATACACCTGAGAGACGACAAGACACACATTGAATCAATTCGAATCATTCACCCACTAGTTGCAAAGGAAATTCTCCAGCAGCTCCTTGGTGACAAACGCCAGGAAAGCGGGATCGCCATGGATCTTCTCCATGAGGATGTGCTTTTTGAGCACAGGTTTGGAAAAGAAGAGTATGCAAAGTTTCTGAGAGACTTGTTCATGAGACGTTGCAGGGTAAGCAAAGGCGATCAGTCAGACAGCTTTTTTTCTCCCCTCATTGAGCATGTCAGTGAAAAAGAAAGCCCAGAGAGAGCAATTGAGCTAATGAAGGAGGCATACGCTCGTTTCAACAAAGATGCATTTTTTGCTCAACAACTTGCCCGCCTGAATTACTCCTATGAAAGGTTTGAAGAGGCAAAACACTGGGCAGAAATTGCGGCAACAAACATGCCCGACAACTCCTATATACTTGACACAAAAGGCCAGCTGTACAGAAAATGGTTCAATGCCAAATGTAAAGCAATTGAAAAGGTGCCAAAGACCGCAGAAAACACAGCTGATGCGGTTGAGACGGCACTGAAAGCTATGGAGTGTTTCAGAGAATGTGAAAAGGCGGCAATGTCCGACCTTGAAAACATGAACAATTCAGGCTTTTTTGCAGCAGTTGAAGTTGGATGCAGCCTGTTGAAGCTCATATTCTCATTGCGTGTGTTCTCAAACAAAACTTACGGCCACTCAGAAGGCATGAAGTACCTGCTCACTGATTACATCCCCAAGGAAGTTGAGAAACCCTGGGAGCCTTTTCACAGCAGTTTGAAAAACCTTCAAAAGACACTGCATGGAGCCTTGGAGTGGATCTCCGAAGACCTGAGTTACTTCCAGACAGACATCAACGCAGATGTGGAGGAGACAAACGAATGTTCTGAGTTGAAAACATCCCATCCTTTGACATGGCTGGTGAGAAAATCCTCTGAGTATGGGAAGTATTTCAGCGAAGCCGCTCTGAGCACAGCCTCAAAGCTGTGTCAGTCAAACCCAGCCAGTCTAACTCCGTTCATGAAACGCATGATCATTTATCGCCTTGGCGGGGGAAATATAACATCCATCCTCTCCCTTCTGATTGAGCAGAAAGACAGAGACCACGTCAAAGTCCTCGAGAGTATCATATCTCTTTACCCCAACAACCCTCTTATGGCCAGGATGGACCAGATGGATCTTGTCAATTACATAGCAGCTCATATTGCTTTAAGTTGCCTTTCACCGCAGTCGCCGAAGTTAGCTGCTCTGAAAGATCTTCAGAAACTCAGTCAGCAGTTCCCAATCAAGGAAAAGAAATGCCTACCCAGTGCTCTGTTCCTGCTGACCATGCTGTTCTGGCCTGAAGATCATGACACAGACCACGACAAAGAGAACAAATATAACATTGTCTTATCAGCTGTGGAATACCTCAAAAGAAACTACTGGACCAGAATGAAGGATATTCCCCAGAGGAAGAGAAGGATTTTCACACATTTTTTCCTGAGTAATGGAAGTGGGTTGGACAAGATTGTCCACAAGAGCAAGGTTGAAACCATCACAAAGGTCCTTGCCTTCTCAGAAAGAAGAATTAAGTGGTTCCGTGGAGAGGTGTGGAAAATGCCGGAGATTGCAAGTCTGTTTAAGCGAGTCTCTGGCTGGACAGAGGATGGAACAGTCTACCTTGAGGGTCCACAGAAGAAGAAGTTTACCGTCCATCCTCTGAATGGAGCCTCAGTGCCTTATGGCAATGAAAATGTCACATTCTACTTGGGCTTCACATTCAAAGGACCTGTTGCATACAACATCACAGGAAAGTAGGGTGTTAAAACAACAGGTAGTTATGCCTTGATGTTCATGTCAACATTGTAGGATCAAAGGGAAGTCAAAGGGAAGCTCTCATAAAATATGTCATATTATTTGTATTGTAACTTTATTGCTATGGAAGTTGTTCTACAAATACATAAAAGCAATTGTTGACCAGTACATCAACCAATGACCAAGTGTGCACTGATAATGTTTCATTTGATCCTTGAGGGATAGTGTAAATCTATATTTTTTAATACATTTTGTCTTAAAGGTGCAGCATGTAGTTTTGCGTGTTATTGCCCCTGTTGGCCACACTGAAAATGTGCATCCACTTCGTTTTCTAATGATGGCAAACATGTGCATGTCCTTGTAAACAAACCAAATGTGAAAGAGGCATGTGAAGGCCTACCACAATGTCAGGTTTTGAGAAAACGCTTTGTTTGGACCAATAACAGCACTCTTTACTGAATGTTCTTCATCATGTGATGCCTTGATGGCGACTGAGTTATCATGGTAATTTAGCACTATTTTAAAGCTAATATCTACGTAATGGACCTTTAAACATTATACCTTTGATACATCAACAACAGTATAGCCAACTAATGACAATATTCATTGCCTTTTCTCATATTCCTTTGTTGTGCATTAGTGTTATGAGGAATGAATCCAGCTCAAACATGTATGTCTTATCTGCAAACAATTATATTACAAAACTGCGTTCCTGCAGTAGTGTTCTTGTGTAATGTGTTTCATAATGTTTTTTGACTGAAATCAAATGTAACTTGAATAAAGACATTTTCATCGATATTCGGAATACATTGTGCATGATTAAAAATATATTCAAATATATTCTAAATATTTCTTTTTTTCCGTACGGGGCAGTTCAGATTGATTGATTGATTGATTGTTAATGCCTGGCTGACGACCTGCCCCAGGCGGAGCTGACAGGGAAGATGAGTAGAGCGCTGATGTTGTGGATGATTAAAACGGAGCAGCCACCGTCCTTCAGTTTTAGTTGTAAAAAAATGTATATTCATAAGCAAACCCCTACTCGGATGCTACAGTACACTTGTATAACAAAAACAAATAAATAAAAAATACTTCTCAATAAAAAGTGTTTACAAAAAAATGAAGTCATCTGTTTGCTGGTGTAAAAAGTCTTAAACTTTAACATATTGAAAATATTGCATACGACACTCTGACTTAGGTTAGTCTGTCAAGTTGGCAAATTCTTAGCGCAACTTTATTTGTCCTTCGCTGCTTGCCGTCGGTGTTTGACCAGAAGCTGCCTAGCGAACAACTGTTCAGTGTTGCTTGTGCACTGCGATACATGGTGTGTGTCTGCACAGCTAGATAGATAAGTAAGTACGTAGCTAGATAATTATCCGCTGTAAATCTCTATCCGTTCACGGTCGGTCTGCAGCGCATACGTTGTTAATAAATCACCCCTTTGCAGTCATGTGTTACAGCTGTAGCTAGATCGCTGTCTTATGAGCGGCATGGGTTTGTCCAGGTGTCTGTCCACCGCCTCTCTCTCGGCCTCTGCGCTCGTCACACTGGCTTTGTTCACATGTTCGTCCCTTAATCATTTGTCTGACCAAAGTGTCCCACTGGAAAGGTTGACGGAACAACAGCCACGGGTTAAACGGGTGCCTATATTAGCAAGATACGCAGAGACTCCAGCAACAGGGCAGCCCAGCCCGACGGAGAGCAGGAGCGACCAGAGGAGTCGCTCCCAGCCAGCCCGCCTCTTGCACCGCAGCGGGGGTGTCAGAAAGGAGGCGTGTGGGCTAGCCTTGGAGAGCCGATTCGACTGCGCCAGGGACCGGGTTGTGAGTCCGACAGAGTGTGAGGGGAGAGGGTGCTGCTATGCCCCCCTACCGCGGGCAGTCTCCGGGGGACCCCCCTGGTGCTTCTACCCCTCGTCCTACAGCGGTTACAGAATGG
>NC_139663.1:22337609-22342609 GCF_951799395.1 Argentina silus
CTCCCGTCCCATCTTCTATCTGTCATGAGCATGACATGACACATTCCTCTGTCCTCATAAGCATGACATGACACATTCCTGTCCTCATAAGCATGACATGACACATTCCTCTGTCTTCATAAGCATGACATCACACATTCCTCTGTCCTCTGACACATACACTATCTCTCATCACCTGAACATGACCAGAACACATCTCTCTCTCCTGACTGCGGTGTGTGTGCGCCTATGTGTGCGTGTGTGTGTGTGTGCTTGCATATGCGTCTGTGTGTGTGTGCGTGTGCCTGTGTGTGTGTGTCAGGTTAAACACCACAGTGGCCCCTCTGCTGTTTGCCGACCAGTACTTGCAGCTGTCCACGTCCCTGGCCTCCCCCCTGGTGTCTGGGCTGGGGCAGCACTACACCCCCCTCAACCTGGACCTCAACTGGACCTCCCTCACCCTCTGGAACAGGGACATGGCGCCCCACGTGAGTCTAGAGTCCATGGGAAAGTAGATCAGGTAGATCAGGGCTCCTGGCTGCTTAATGCCGGTTGTCCTCTCATGCTAACTCACCAACTGGCAAAGAATTCCGGAACACTCACCACCTGGAGTGTTCCAAGTGTTCTATATGCAATGTTTTACCTAGCAACAACACTCTGATTGGCTACAAAATGAAGCGTCGTCATTTATGCAGTTTTGGTGAATAAAGTCACCCTTGGCGCTCTGGGATGTTGACAATTTGGGCGACTTCATTCACCCTCGGCACTGAATGAGTTAAACAAAACATTGGTGTGGCCTTGGAGTGGTCCAGTGGTCTAGCACCATGGTCTACAGTGTGCACATATGCCCCTGTCGGCATGGGTTCGAATCCGGCCCTGCTGACAGCCTCTCCTCCTTACTGTCCTGTCTCTCTCCAATATAAATGACAAATATAACAGTGGGAGTGCCCCAGTCCAAAAAAAATAACCTTAAAAGATAACCTGTGTTGTTGTCCTGTGGCAGGGCGGGGCCAACCTGTACGGCTCCCATCCATTCTACCTGGTGCAGGAGGAGGGAGGACGGGCGCACGGAGTCTTCCTGCTCAACAGCAACGCCCTGGGTAACGCTCCGACGATCCTTCCACACGTTGAGGTTCCTCCACACATTGAGGTTCCTTCAGTTGGACAACAATCGTTATCAATTGTACAACAATCGTTTTCATTGTTCACTTTAGATGAGACCACATTCTGCTTTTTGTCACTGTAAGTTCCCTTTTAACGGTTACTACTGTATCATGATACAGATGTAGATATTGGTTTGACCCAGGATGTTTTCAAATCCTACTCTGACAGTTGTTGAATGGGATATTATGATACACGTGGATTCCCTGGTGCTTCTACCCCCCCCTCCCCTCCCCTCCCCTCCCCTCCCTGTCATTGTAGAGGTGGCGTTGCAGCCCACCCCTGCTCTGACCTGGGTGGCGATTGGTGGGATCCTGGACCTGTACGTCTTTCTGGGCCCGGACCCTCAGAGTGTGGTCAGACAGTACCTCCAGGTTATAGGTAGGTCTTTGACCTCTGACCTTTCCAGATCTAACCTCTAGCAATTTGTGTCTGTGTAGGATGCATTTCAAGATGGATGCATTTCCGTTCAAAGCTAATTGATATTGATGTTGTTTGATTGTTGGAGTTGCTCACCCTAAAGCATTTCATGGAATTTCATGATATCCTGTATGTTGTGTAAATGATAATAACATATATATGTATAATAACATTTGATTTGATTTGATTTACAAGAGAGAAAACAAGTGAAGATTGCCTCACGGACGTCTGTCCCTTCTCTTACCCCAGGCTATCCTATGATGCCTCCGTACTGGTCCCTGGGCTTCCACCTGTGTCGCTGGGGCTACCCGTCCACCAACGCCACCCGGGAGGCGGCGCGGCGGACGCACGGCGCCGGCTTCCCTCTGGTAAAGACGCCGTGGGAACCCTCGTGTTGCCGGTTGTCTCTGACTCCAGGGGAGAGCTAACGTTCGGTTAGCATTAGCAGGCTAACGTTGAGCGAACGCGTCTCTCCTCAGGACGTGCAGTGGAACGACCTGGACTACGCAGACAAGCGCCGGGTGTTCACCTTTGACCCCCGGCGTTTTGGGGACCTCCCCGCCATGGTGGAGGAGTTTCACCAGAAGGGGATGAGGTACATCCTCATCCTGGTACGTAGGGGCTTGTTGAATTACAGACGCACAACAACAACACATTTTATTCACGGTTTAAAATAGTGCTGCTTAAGAGCATTGCACAGAAATGATACCACACAGTCTTCATTGCTATTACATTTCCAACATTCAAAAATACACATTCTCAACTTGTAAGCTTGAAAAAAAAGAGGCACTTGAAGAATGAATCTTTTGTTTTTTTTTACCTCCTGTAGCAGTTAATTCCCTGTCAGTCCAGCAGGTGGCAGCAAACCCTGTACAGTAATTGTGATCAAACACACAGTACAGCGTCCCAGTGGTACAAAGACATGCTCTGTTTCTGATTCCCACTCCCAGGACCCAGGGATCAGTAGCAGCAGCCCCCCTGGGACTTACCCCCCCTTTGATGAGGGTCTGCGGAGGGGGGTCTTCATCAGGAATGCCACGGGACAGACCCTCATAGGGAAGGTCAGCTGACCCTCAGGCCTCCTCTCTCTGGAGAGATACACATTGTACCCATGTATTTGATTGGCTTGGAAATATGTCGTCCATATTCAAACAATGCCGATGTCATTAAAAAGGGGGTGTGTGTGTGTGCGTGCGTGCGTGCGTGCATGCATGCATGTGTCTGTCTGTGTCTGTGTGCGTGCGTGTGTGTGTGCGTCTGTGTGGGCGTGTGTGTGTGTATGTATGTATGTATGTATGTGTGTGTGTGTGTACGTGCGTGTGTGTGCGTCTGTCTGTGTCTGTGTCTGTGTGTGTGTGTGTGTACGTGTATGTGTATGTGTGTGTGTGTGTGTGTGTGTGTGTGTGTGTGTCTTACTCTCTCCAGGTGTGGCCAGGTCCGACAGCCTTCCCTGACTTCACCAACCCTGAGACCAGGAACTGGTGGGAGGACTGCATCAGGGAGTTCCACTCCAGAGTCCCTGTGGACGGCCTGTGGATTGTGAGTGAGTGTGTGTGTGTGTGTGTGTGTGTTGGCGTGGGTGTGTGTCATTAGCTTATAGCTACAGTAGCATGTCATTGCTACTTGGAAACATGAAAAGCACTATGCTAACATTATGTGTCTTATACGACAGCCTAGAACCTGCTATCCTTCTCTCGTCGCTCTCTTCCCAGGATATGAATGAACCAGCCAGTTTCGTGCAGGGCTCTGTGGAAGGGTGTCCTGACAGTGACCTGGAGAGCCCCCCCTACGTGCCAAGTGAGTGAACTGCAGCTGTGTCCACTCCCGAAACGATCCCTCAGTGACCCGTCACCCACATGAACAATCAGCAGTGTCATGTTTTCAGGATATCACTTACTCATATTTGGATGTTGCATTACTAACATGGTTATGTCTCTCTCTCTCTCTCTCTCTCTCGCACACGCATACGCATACACACACACACACACACACACACACACACACACACACACACACACACACACACACACACACACACACACACAGGGGTGGCTGGAGGCCAGCTGAACTCTGGCACTCTCTGCATGTCAGCACAGCAGAACCTGTCCACTCACTACAACCTGCACAACCTCTATGGGCTGACGGAGGCTGGCGCCACCCATAGGTCAGACATGTACAGTGCAAGTTTCTCTCCTGATATTTTATAGTAATGTATGTGATATTATTTGTCGTCATCTTCATAATGTAGTCTATCCAGAATAGCACAGTTCATGCACATAAAGTGTTAAATAAACACTGGATTTGTTCAATAGTGTATTTACCTCAGGTTTTTAGACTACATGATATGACCTTTAACCTTTGAACCCTCCCAGGGCCCTGGTGAAGGTGCGGGGGTCGCGACCCTTCGTCCTGTCCCGCTCCTCGTTCCCCGGCGTGGGGCGTTTCTCCGGGGTGTGGACGGGGGACGTCCGCAGCGACTGGGAGCAGCTTCGTTACTCCATCTCAGGTGAGGGAGGATCAACGTCGTCAGTGTGAAACGGTCTGTCTGTGTCCGCCCGTGGATTATGAGTACAGGTAACTCTAGCTCTTTGAGTGTGTGTAGAAACGCTGCACCGCTCACACAGGTGCTGATGAATAACCAGTGATTAGCTATTAGCATATTAGCATACACCATGAATGATTTAGACATGAATACGACCTCTGTGAACTCATGAATGATTTAGACATGAATACGACCTCTGTGAACTCATGAATGATTAAGACATGAATACGACCTCTGTGAACTCATGAATGATTAAGACATGAATACGACCTCTGTGAACTCATGAATGATTTAGACATGAATACGACCTCTGTGAACTCATGAATGGGGACAGACATATGTGCTGCCACGGCTACCAGCGCGCTGCCAACCCCCCAGGAGTAAAAGTGAACACGGAGTGTTTTAGAAGGTGTGTCGCTGAGCGCTGATGCACCTGACGGTACCTCGTTCAGCGCCGAGGGTGAAGAAAGGATAAAGAGTGCCAAGGGTGGCTTTATATATACTTCTCTCGCAAAGTTGGTACAGTTTTGGTGTTTTACTCCTTCGGCGCCGAGGGTGAATAAAATCTCCCCAAATTGTCAACATTCTCGATTTATTCACCAAAAATGCAGAAATGATGACGTTTCATAATGTAGCCAATCAAAGTGTTGTTGCTAGGTAAAACACCACATAGAACATTTACATTCCGTTTTTATGGCATTTAGCAGACGTCTTTATCCAAAGCGACTTACAACAAATACGTTTGTTTAAGTAAGTGAATCATCTATCCATCAGTCATCATAAGACAGTCATCAATGCTCAGACCAGGGGCCATAGGCAGTCGCAATGCTAGAAGATTATTATTATTTTTTTTTTAACTTTCTATGAAGATTATTATTTATTTATTTTTTAACTTTCT
>NC_139663.1:22347609-22357609 GCF_951799395.1 Argentina silus
CTGAGGTGTTCACGGTCCAGTGGACTCTGTGACCCAGGGATTAGCTACTGTTCTGTACCCGTGGTTCTGTGCCCTGACCCAGGTCCTGACCCACCCCTCTCCTCCTCTGCCATTACCACCTACCTGCTGCTGCCCTGGGCAGTCTCCTGGATTTGCCTACACTGTTGCATTTTTGTAAATAATCTTTTGATATTCCACATGTATTTTTTAATAAAAGTGGTGAAAATGACTGGAGAGATCTATTCATTTTGTGTGAGTGATTGATTGAGTGATGTGAGTGAGTGTCATATGTGATATTGCTGTAGATTTTGTGCCAACATGTTGTGGCCTTCTTGTGCTGAAAAGAGCCAGGATACCTGTTCAGACTGTTGTTCTCCATCACTGAATAGGGGCTTTATCTGCCCATGGGAGAAAGTATTCAAGAGAGGTCTGGTATTTTACAATTAATAAACTCAAAAAGTGACAACAAAAAAGTTTGTAACGGTTGCCAAAATCACCGTAACATCCATTTGTGACCACTTTAAAGCTGATATTTTTCATATTTTTTGCTGTAGTATGAAACTTAGATGATCAAGTGTCATTTTGCAATGTGGAAATACAAATCATATTGTTCGGTAGAGTTTTTACTATTGTAGCCTACTGTTACCATGCTGTACTACTGACATTGTGTAGGCCTACAATGTGTGGTTGAGCCTCATGTGACTTTGTCTGTTAAAGGTTAGCCTATGTTAGCCTCTGAAAGGAAGGAAATGGCTGTGGTTTGTTTCTCATTTCTCGGCTGTAGATTCTCCAATTAGTGAGCTGTCACCACCCAAGGAATTTAATAGAATGCATTAGTTGTTTTAAGTCTGCAGCAAATAATCTCTTCCATCCACCCATCCACACCTGCTGCACATCTGCCTTGTGGTTCGTAAACTCGACTGTATCGTCCACTATTGCATATTGAAGAGATACAGATCATACAGATCTCATACAACATTTCATATTCATATAAAAGTGACTATTGTCACTTTTTTTTGTAAGACTATATTATATTGTATTACTGATTGTTGGTGGTTGTCGACTGTTGTTGAGCGAGGAGCGAGATCCCAAAACATGTCACTGTCAGTTACGGCTGTATGCGATGTACGTGACAAATAAAATGTTATTTTGATTTGATAAATTCCTCCTATTGAGTTGTAATTTATTGTGTAGCCAGTGGAGACAGATGAGATTGTTTCTCTTTGCTCATCTTGCTAATAATATGGGTTATCTCTCCCGTGGGACGTCGAGGACTTCCACAGAGATCCTCTCTCTGGTCCTGATGATGCGCACATGTGAATTCTGGATCAGCCAACTGCGTTCAAGCTTTCGGCGTTGACCTCTAAAACGTCATGCTACGATAAAGGGCTTACGAGAAGCTTTTATTCCTGCTATTTCTCCTGAACATTGCCTTGCGCTGCTTTGCCTGCGCCCTGTAGGTGACAGAAATGTTCTCTCAATAAACGTACTTTGAATTCCTAATTGCTGGCCGCAGAGGACTCCTGCCATCCCGGAAGCAGTGGCGTTTGGGGGCTGGGTTAAAAGATAAAAGATAGCAGGTCACTCCGCTCCGGTTTCGGACCGTACAGATACGATACAACACACACTCCTCCGCAACAAAATACCGAAGACGGACAGGCAAACGACGCTGATAGAAGCGACTGTTACCGCCGCCTCGCTGCTGAGATGAAGGAGCGGCAGAGCCAGTAGTTCCAGGCGGGACAGAGGGTGAGGACGCAGGCTGCAGAGCCTCGCTTTCTGTCTGCATTTATCTACTCATTCCCTGCTCGTACAGGTGTATGCCGACAAATACCGACGAGCAGAAAAATATATCCTATGTGTCTCATTTATTATGTATACGCTTGTGTGGTTTAGTATTTCCTCCCGACCTCCGTAAACGCTCATATTCCGAGGTGTGGAGAAAGCGTTACGGGGAGACTTGGGATGTAGATGAATGTGACGGGGGGGAATGGAGGGAGGTAAGGGGCCAGCAGCTCAACTCAAATATGATCCGTGATGGTCGCTACTCCAGATAAAAAAGCCGACAGCAGATGTCAGGCAGGAGGACGTCGGGCCACGGAAACACCGCTGCGGCAGCAGCAACGCTGTCCCATCCTCTCCCTGTCAGACGGATGTTGCCTGTCACTGATATCGGGTATCGATAGCCCCCGGTGTAGCCTCGGTATAGCCCTGGTGTAGGCCCCCCGGTATAGCCCTGGTGTAGGCCCCCCGGTATAGCCCTGGTGTAGGCCCCCCGGTATAGCCCCCGGTGTAGCCTCGGTATAGCCTCGGTATAGCCCTGGTGTAGGCCCCCCGGTATAGCCCCCGGTGTAGCCTCGGTATAGCCCTGGTGTAGGCCCCCCGGTATAACCCCCGTGTAGCCTCGGTATAGCCCTGGTGTAGGCCCCCCGGTATAGCCCCCGGTGTAGCCTCGGTATAGCCCTGGTGTAGGCCCCTCGGTATAGCCCTGGTGTAGGCCCCCCGGTATAGCCCCCGGTGTAGCCTCGGTATAGCCCTGGTGTAGCCTCGGTATAGCCCTGGTGTAGGCCCCCCGGTATAGCCCCCGGTGTAGCCTCGGTATAGCCCTGGTGTAGGCCCCCCGGTATAGCCCCCGGTGTAGCCTCGGTATAGCCCTGGTGTAGGCCCCCCGGTATAGCCTCGGTATAGCCCTGGTGTAGGCCCCCCGGTATAGCCCTGGTGTAGGCCCCCCGGTATAGCCCTGGTGTAGGCCCCCCGGTATAGCCCTGGTGTATCCCAGTGTAGCCCCAGTGTAGCCCTGGTATAGCCCTAGTGTAGCCCTGGTATAGCCCTAGTGTAGCCCTAGTATAGCCCCCCCCGGTGTAGCCCTGGTATAGCCCGGTGTAGCCCCCCTGGCATAGCCCCCCGGTATAGCCCCGGTATAGCCCCCCCCGGTATAGCCACCCTGGTATAGCCCGGTGTAGCCCCCCGGTATAGCCACCCTGATATAGCCCAGTATAACCCTGGTATAGCCCGGTGTAGCCCCGGTGTAGCCCCGTCATCACTCATAGATACCATGTCCAATAGCACGCTACCACCATGGTATCAGTCTTTAGAATGAGATGAAGTGAAATGAAATGTTATTGGTCACGTACATCGCATACTGAGTGATGTAGGGAAATGCTTTTGGTAGTCTAGTTCCTCGTTCAACAACAAACAAATCAACAATACTATAATAATAATAATAATAATAATAACAATAATACAATGACAAGGGTTCAGTGTATGTAGCAGTTGCTCTTCTTCGTATGATTGGAATGTATCAGAATGTGAAACCTAAGAACCATGTGAAATGAAGTAAGGGTCTTAAAGTGGACATCTTAAATTCAATTTGCTTTCACTCCTTTGATGCAAAGCCTCCTAACAAGGCCTAAACCAGAAAACCATCTCTGTCTGTCTGTGAAGGATTCATATCCTCTTGACTTGTACCTCAGAAAGCAGAAAACCCCCTCTGTCTGTCTGTGAAGGATTCATATCCTCTTGACTCGTACCTCATGGAAGTCCCCCAGCCTGTGGTATGGGTTGCAGTAGGAGTCCACCAGAGCCTTGTTAACCTCTTAAGACGTGCTTTAATTTGATTATTAATTTGATTATTGATTACTTTATCTCCTTGTCATGTGTATTATGTTATTCTGAACTTTGATCAGAGCGTATCCACACCAAAGCTCAAGGTGTTACCCATCAAATGGCATCCTGCTTTTGCATCTGATCATCATATTTCTAATGTTATAATCAGTTTAGTTTGGGTCTGTTTTTTAGGCGGAAATTAGTCAAATAGTACCTTCAGCTTAAGAGGTTTTAAAGTGGACACCTTCAATTCAAGCTCCCTGCTGCTGTTCCCTCCTTCGGTGCATAGCCTCCTAACTACGCCTAAACCAGAAACCCCCTGGTCTGTCTGCTGTTCCCTCCTTCGGTGCATAGCCTCCTAACTACGCCTAAACCAGAAAACCCCCCTGGTCTGTCTGTGGAGGATTCATATCCTATTGACTCATCCATCATAAAGTTTTGCTCATGGAAGTGAGTCAGCCAGCCTGTGGTATGGGTTGCAGGAGGAGTCCACCAGAGCCTTGTTAATCAAAGCTCTTTGTTCTCCGGCTTCTTCAGCTTTGCTCCGGGCAGTTGTTTCGCAGGCTGGGCGAACGCGAGAGGGAGTTCATTGCAGGAGCCTCTATTCAAACATCAACGCAACGTGATGGCTTCATTAGCAAGGCGTTCTGGTACTATTGGTGTTCTGGAAAGTTCCAATCTCTGTCCATAAGTCCCTGCTGCTGGGTTGGTGCTAGGACCCACTTGTGAGGAGGGAGGTATTTCAGGGCAACAGTCATTGAAGACAACACTGACAGAGAGACAACACGATGTGTGAATGTGCACACACAGAGGTGCTGACAGCGGGAGAGAGGGAGAGAGAGGGAGAGAGGGAGAGGCAGAGACACGCTGAATATGGATCGTCATATCACACTGCCCTGCTTTGGCCCTGTACACACACACACACACACACACACACACACACACACACACACACACACCAGAATAACTGCAGGCTGTAACAGAGAGAACTGGTTTGTTGCAGTAGTCCCCTCCCTCTTCCCCACATTTAGTTTCAGCCGTTAATCTGCCTGTTGAGGAATGGGAGGTCCAGGATTTACGGTTGACACTAAATACCTTGTATGACAAGTTCAACCTGGTTTGTTCTTCCTTGGCAAGAGGGTTAGCAGCTATTTACCCTGCGCTACTACACTAATCTCCCAAGGAACCATCGCTCACATTTACATTGAAGTCATTTAGCAGACACTTTTATCCAAAGCAACTTTAAATAAGTTCATTTGTCTAAAGTAAGTGAATCAACTAAACCTTCGATTAGAACAAGTGCCATCAGCAGTCACAGTGCTGGAGAAAGGAAGAAATATTTTGGGGGGGATTCCAAGTTCTGGTAATGTAGGGTGTTAGGGGGTACAAAGGTTTACTCCTAACGTTTCTACAGAGGCGATGATGAAGACAGTTTTGCTGATGCATGGGGACGCTTTTTCCATCGTAGCCAATACATCGATAGTCTTCCGCCACAATATTGTCATGTACCTCAAGGGAATAGAATACAAATATCTAACAGCATATCCATATTTATTTAATATAATAAGATCTGGCATTTAGCTATTCTTTTTATCCAAAGCGACTTACATTGCAGTGAGGGCATACACTTTTCGGTATACATGGTCCCAGCGGGAATCGAACCCACAACCCACAAGCGTAGTTGGCGCCATGCTCTACCAGCTGTGCCACACTTGAATTATTAGTTATTTGTGGCGGACATTCCTCGCTCCAGGGGAAACTCCCTTCGGGAAACGTCCTATATGTACGTCACGATAAATCTGGGAGCTTCAACTCCTATTATTCATTCCAGTGTAGGAGACTTCCTGTCTGAGTCTCCTCACAGGAGGAAGTGGCGGGGTTGTGAGTTAATCAGTGGAGGTAAACACGGCTTATCCCTCCTTTCTGAGGAAAAGGAAAAGGAGGGAACATTCCGCAGATTCAGGAGGAGTGACAGTTGATAAAGATCCCGTGGGGCGCTTGTCTAAAGGGTAGCCGTGGTAACGCCGGTGGCTAAACTCCCTGTCTGGCCCTCGTACCGTCATGGCCGCCTCATCATCCCCTGCTTTCAATTGGCTCGTTCCTCCCCTCTCCTCCTCTCCTCTCCTCTCCTCTCCTCTCCTCTCCACTCCTCCCCCCTCCCCTCCCCTCTCCTCCCCTCCCCTCCCCTCCCCTCCCCTCCCCTCTCCTCTCCACTCCTCTCCTCCCCTCTCCTCTCCACTCCTCTCCTCCCCCCTCTCCTCTCCTCTCCTCTCCTCTCCTCTCCTCTCCTCTCCTCTCCTCTCCTCTCCTCTCCTCTCCTTCCCTCCCCTCTCCTCTCCTCTCCTCCTCTCCCCCCTCTCCTCTCCTCTCCTCCCCTCCCCCCTCCCCTCTCCTCTCCCCTGCAACTCTTCCCCAGGTCATTGCTGCAAAAGAGAACTCCAAAAAGACTGAGGAGGAGTGAGAATGTGTCTGAGGTCAGACTGCACCGTAGAGAAGGAGGTTCCATCCCTGCTGGGTCCAATAGAGAAGGAGGTTCCATCCCTGCTGGGTCCAATAGAGAAGGAGGTTCCATCCCTGCTGGGTCCAATAGAGAAGTTCTGCAGATCACATGACCGGTGGCCAGCTGTGTGAGGAAGGATGTCATGTTATTCCCAGCAGGGATTTGAGAAGATTGTTGTTCATCTTTTAATGAATTATAGATATTAAAATTCAGCTTTTAATGAATTATACATATGACGTACTGTGGTTGGTTAGGGTTATGATGACTTGTTCTAATGGAGGGTAGTCTTATTGTTGATTCAGAGGCCTAGGGTTAGGCCTAGGGTTGGGGTTAGGGTTAGGGTTAGGGTTATGATGACTTGTTCTAATGGAGGGTAGTCTTATTGTTGATTCAGAGGCCTAGGGTTAGGGTTAGGGTTATGATGGAGGGTAGTCTTATTGTTGATTCAGAGGCCTAGGGTTAGGGTTAGGGTTAGGGTTATGATGGAGGGTAGTCTTATTGTTGATTCAGAGGCCTAGGGTTAGGGTTAGGGTTATGATGGAGGGTAGTCTTATTGTTGATTCAGAGGCCTAGGGTTAGGGTTAGGGTTAGGCCTAGGAGTCACAGGAGACAGACTACCAGGACATGTGAACAGGAAATAGGTGTTATTGCGACGTTGCACAATCCACCACCCGCGCTTCTGTCAACCTGTAGGTCACGGTGGTGTGACATGTTGATGATACCACTCATGATGTTGACATCTGTTAGCTGCTGATAGTAGGTTAAGATTTCACACGTGTGTGTGTGTGTGTGTGTGTGTGTGTTGCTAATAGTAGGTTAGGATTTCACGTGTGTGTCTGTGTCTGTCTGTGTGTGTCTGTCTGTGTCTGTAGGTTTGGTGTGTATGCATAATGTATGAGAGGTGCTTTGATGTGTGTGTGTGTGTGTGTGTGTGTGTGTGTGTGTGTGTGTGTGCGCGCACTGTCTCTTGCGCGTGTGTGTGTCCAGGTTACAGTATCTACATCTATGACTGTGTGGATAGCTATATTTGTTCAAGGCGGGACACACACACACACTTACTCACACGGCTACAGGTCCAGGTGAGTGTGTGTGTGTGTGTGTGTGTGGAGTCAAGATGGGAAACGTGGCACAGGAAAACACTAAAAGAGAATTGATACTTTATTCCGTGGTTGACCCGTCAGACAAGGACAGCTAGGCTGTTGGATACAAGCATGGCATGCTCTCTTTGGACTACAACCACTGTTTCCTGTTTCTGTCAGTGTGTCACAAGGAAAGCGAACCCCTAGTTTGCCTTGCAGGGTTTGTAGAAGGATGTGATACTCAGGATGTGTACTGCTGTTAAAATGTGTCAATCTTTCACCGGGCTCTGACCTGAGTGTGTGTCTCTCTCTCTCTCTCTCTCCCTCTCTCCCTCCCTCCCTCCCTCTCTCTCTCTCTCTCCACCCCCCCCCCCCCCCTCCAGAGGATGGGCTCAGTGTCCCTCTGCTGGAGGACATGTCTCTGGGTCGGCTCCTGCGGCGTGCCTCCTCCAAGGCCTCCGACCTCCTGACCTTTAACCCCGGGGGGTCGGGGGGCTCCCGCGGAGGCCTGGACGGCGAGATCATCTTCTCCAAGAACAACGTGTGCGTGCACCCTGCCGAGCCCCTGCAGGGCCTGGCCGAACACCACCCAGGTAGGCCCCCCTGTAGCCTCTGATGCTAACCACCGGTAGCCTCCGAAGCTAACCACCGGTAGCCTCTGACGCTAACCACCGGTAGCTTCTGATGCTAACCATCGGTAGTAGCCTCTGATGCTGTCTTTTTACACTAACCCAGGTAGGCAGACCACCACTCCGCCCCCACCATTGGTCAGGTGACGCGTGTCTGCGCTAGATTGACGACACCTGTCCTAAGACCATGCTCTCCACCCTCCTCTCCCACCTGAGGCGCTGTACAGTGTGTGCTGTATGTGACTCTGTGTCCTCGACTGACCTCATTTCCTTGTTTGTTCCAGAGTCATTCCTATCTGAGATCTCTCTGTCTCTAATCTCTCTCTCAGGGTATTTGTTCTGTCTTATTTCTGTTGCTCGGTCTCCCATCTCATTGAGGAGCCTGTGTGTGTCTCACAGTGTGAGAACATTGGTGTGTTGTGTGGTTTTTCACCTGTTTTGCCCCCTGAGTCGATGTTATAGATTCCAGGTTCGCCTCAGGCCGTGCCTCCCTCCCTCCCTCCGTGTGTGTGTGTGTGTGTGTGTGTGTGTGTGTGTGTGTGTGTGTGTGTGTCTCTCTCTCTCTCTCTCTCTCTCATGGTCTCCTCCCTCCTCAGGGTATCTGTGTGTACACATGGAGAAGGATGAGAGTCTGGGGACCACCCTGATCCTGACCTGGGTCCCAAACTCCCGCATCCAGAGACAGGATGAGGAGGCCCTGCGCTACATCACCCCCGAGAGCTCGCCCGTCCGCAGGAACGCCCGCCGCAGGCCCCGCAGGTAGGCTGGACTGTGTGTGTGTGTGTGTGTGTGTGTGTGTGTGTGTGTGTGTGTGTGTGTGTGTGTCACGATAAAACACTAACTCAAGTTATCCTTTTATCATGATCACTGATTAAAGTCGCCCAAATTGTCAACGTTCCAGAGCGCCAAGGGTGATTTTATTCACCAAAAATGCATAAATTATGATGCTTAGTTCTGTAGCCAATCAGAGTGTTGTTGCTAGGTAAAACACCGCATAGAACACTTGGCACTCTAGGTGGTGAGTGTTCCAGAACTCTTTGGCAGTTGGTGATTTAAATTATAACTGAACTTCATCACACAGTAAGGTAAAAAAAAAAAAAAAAAGGTTTTTTAAATGTAAATTTTAAATGTTGGTCTACTGAATTATACGTAATAGCGATTCTTATTCCCAACCCTACCCACCCCCAGGCCCCACTCCCGCCCCCCACCCGCCCAAGAGGAGGACGTAGATGAGGAGAGGAATGGTAGCGGTCCCGGGACAGGGACGGGGACTGGGACCGGGGTGGAGAACCACCAGGGCCTGGGTGTGGAGGCTGGCGTGGAGCCCTGTCCTGCCCAGCAGCAGCAGCCCCAGGCTGGGGAGGAGGGGGACGAGGGCTCCTGTGAGCTGTCGGCTGACGAGGTGAGCCGGGACAGCACAATGGGCTCCGACTCAGACACCTTCTCCTCGCCCTTCTGCCTGTCGCCCGTCAGCGAGGCCCTCTGCGAGAGCAGCAGCTCCGTCTTTCTGGACAACGAGAGCAGGTGAGCTGGGTGTGTGTGTGTGTGTGTATGTGTGTGTACATGTGTGTGTGTTGGGGATGTGGATAAGGTGTGTGTGTGTGTACACGCATGTTCGCGTGTGTGTAGCGGAGATGTCGCCCTGCCTGAGACCTCGAAGCCAGTGTTCTCTTGGTATAACAGACCACATCTGGGTCCTCTGTGTGAGAGGTCCCCATTAACCCCGCTGGTTACATGTGAGTGTGTGTGTGACTGGTTCGTCACACACTTGATATGAATGTGTGTTTTTGGAGGGAAAAATGAAACGTTTGTTTTTGCGGGAGCTGTGGCGAAACACACAACTGCAACTGCTTATTCGAATGCAAACAAGAACCTGCAACTGCAACCCAATGTCCAAGGCTTGTCATGATCACTAGGACACTATTACATTCCCACCACTTTGAGAGGGGGGGGGGGGAGACAGAGAGGGGGGGAGAGACAGAGAGGGAGGCGGGACATAGAGAGGGAGGGGGGACAGACACACAGAGAGAGAGAGAAAGAGAGAGAAAAAGATGGCAGTTGTAGTTTAGTGTGTGTATGTGTATAACCTTGAATACGAGGTGGTAAACCACGACTCCAGATGCTACTTTCTCAGCCCCACCGCACAGAACGGACGGTTCCCCACCAGACAGAATGTGGTTGTAATT
>NC_139663.1:22360109-22380109 GCF_951799395.1 Argentina silus
TGTATAGATATGCATGTATGATCATCCCACCATGACGTAGGATTAGGTTGTTTTGGTAATCACTAAACACTGACTGACAGCAGATCTGGGATCAGCAAAAGAGCTTTTATTAAATGTACCACAATTTACACATGACGAGATCTTCCCAATGCAGAGCACGAGTCATAGAAGAATCACATTCTGCCTGTTCCATTTGGATTCATACTTTTAAGCAAAGTAAGCAAGTAAGTGTAATGTCAACACTGTCCCACAGCAATATAACCACTACAAGTTATGATAAAAAAATGCCTTCACAGTTTGACAGGCCTGATATTTTCATATTTGTGATTATAATACCATAAGACTCACTTTGGTGCCCCTGGGCAACATGGAGTTAATTGGCAGCAGTAAAGAAAGAAACAAGCATTCACAATAAACAGGTTAAACAATAAACATTGTAGTGAGAAATAAAATAATTAACTTCCACTATCATAAGACACAATCTTGAATATAAATCAATCAATCAATCATTTGATATCTACAGGAGAAAATAGAAGTACATTTGACTCATGTTTACTGAACACAAACTGTAGAGCCTTATTCCGTAGGTTGGCAGTTACAATAAGAAGGATTGGCAATGATATGAACTGTTAATAACAAAGCATCCTTTCATATAAATGATCTTATTTTCATATTTTCATATTTGTGATTCTACAACCATGAGCCTCACTTTGGCGGCCCTGAGAAGCCTTTAGTTAATTGGCAGCAGTAAAAATACATTCACCTACAATAACCACAACCAACCAGTGAGACATGAAAAAACCTTCCACAGTCATGAGACACAATCATGAACATAAATCAATCAAATCAAATGTTAGTTGTCAAATCAGATCAATCAATCACTTGTAAATTATAAGAAAAAGGAAAATATAAAAAAAAAAGGAAAAAAAGAATAAAAGTATAACTCATACACTCCTCACTGGGATGACATCACGGTCAGAGACACCTCTGATTGGCAGATCTGTAGATCAGGATGTTTAGCATCACCAGCTTGTCCAATACCGAAGTAGGGGAACAGTCTCTCAGTGAAGTTGGCTTTATAAGTGTGGATGAGTGTCTTGTCTTCAGGGTCGTAGAAGGACACCTCCCCCTTGTTGTAGTCCAGCTGTACTCTGATCCTCTGGGGTCTCCTCTTCAGAGTGAGAGTTTTACTCATTACATCTTTATACTTACCATCCCTCTGTACTATAGCCCAGATTCCATACTCTGGTGATGCGTCTACCTCCCCCTGTCTGTCACTGGACTCATTAACCACACCCATGAGCCAGTCAGGATGGTCCCCCACCTCCACCTCCCAGCTGTGCTTTCCTGAGATGAACCCCTCAGAGCCCACAACATTTGCATACTTCATGAACCGTTCTGGGTTGTCAGGGACCTGCTGCCATGGGCCTTCCTGTCTCACACTGGTCAGATCATCAGACAGAGAGAGTGAGGGGTTTGCAGTGTTGGGGTCCAGAATCACAGGAGCTTCAAAACAAACACAGATGCATTCTACACATTATGCACTGTACTATTTATTCTACTTATATAATATATTATTTATTTATTAATGTTGTATTTCTATGAACATATTCAAATCATCCATTTGATAGTTATTCTTAATCCAATTCTTGTCAGTACTAACCGTGCTTCACAATCCCCTGCATCTTCTCCCAGACTCTGAACTGCAGGTTGCCCAGGTGTTTGGCCACGTCTATCAGCGCTCCTGAAACCCTCTCTGGGTCTGGCAGTGTGAACTGGGCTCTGGAAGAACATTCAGGAGTCAGTGCTGCTGTGGGCTTGGGTTCAGAACCACAGAGAAGAGAGACAAGAGACAGATCACTTACCTTTCCTTACTGGTCTTGAAGTTCTGGAGAGGAACAGAGGAGAATAGTCATCACTGCTGTCGTAATCTACAAGCCTTCTAATTAATTTAACATTTCTGTCTGAGAGAAAGCAGTCCTTACCTGCAGGGAGGAGATGTCTTCAGCTTTCAGCTCCTCCTCTAAGACTCTGATTGTGTCTGAAAGTGATGATATCTGTCTGTTCAGCCCCTCAATCTTCTCCTTCATCATCTGACTCTTCTGCTCCTCTTCCTCCCTCAGTGCAGCTATCCTGGCCTCCTCTTCCTCTCGTAGAAACTGGTGAAGTTTCTCAAACCCCTCCTTAATCTGTCTCTCTGTGTGCTGGGCCTGGCTCTGGAGACAGCCAGGGGAATATATCTTATGATCACCTTAGTTTTATTACCATATAATACATTAAGTATTTTTACTTTAACTTTTTTATTATTATTATTATTATTATTATTCAAAGTTTAGGTAAAATGTATGCTGCTCTCTTTACGATTTTGAGTTGCAAATGCATGACTATCAGTTAGATGTCAACAGTGTCCAATACTGAGCAGAACAAGAGAAGACCACATCACTGAATACACCAGGTTGCACGGTTACACAGTACCTTAATGTGCTCTGATGTTTCATCACAGGTTTGTTTAACTTTGTTAAAGACCTCCAGCTTCTCCTGTAAGGGTTTCAGAGCTGTCTTGAATTCCTCCTGGATTGAGACAAAACTTTACTGAGGAGATTTCTGGACTCATTTGACAGTATCTGGTTTACCACAGTTCTGTAGGAATCATTATCATAATCCTTATAGTCTGTGTGAGAGAAAAGCATTCTCTCAGCATTGCCAAAACTACGTTTCTTATTTCAGACAAAAAAGGATGAATCAGAGTCAAATTAAAACAGAAACTAAAAATGATCGTTCATTTGTATCATTGTGAAGAAAACAACAACCCTTTATCCTTTCAACCGGCATGTGCATAACATCCAGTGACACAGCTAACTATCTGCCACAGAATTTCAAATAGTCATCTTATTGTATCTATTTAATTGATGTTTACCTTATGTTCCTGTGCTGCCTCGTCTACTGGGACACAGTCATGAGATTTGTGTTTCTTTGAGGCCTGACACACCACACAGACCGGCTGTTTGTCCTCCAGACAGAAGAGCTTGAGTTTCTCACCGTGCAGACTGCACAGCTCCTCAGACCCTGCCTCAGCTCTCTGACTTCTCTCCTGTAAGAAGGCCTCACACAGGTTCTTTAGAGAGAGGCTAAAGTAAATAGGCTCGTGCATTGAGGATCTTCTCCTACAAACTGGACATTCCCGACATTCATTCTGTTTCCAGTATTCCTGTAGACAGACTTTACAGAAGCTGTGGCCACATGACAGGACGACAGGTTCTTTAAAGATGTCACAGCACACAGGACAGGAGAGATCCTCCTCTGGGAGAGACGATTTAGCAGCCATTTTCTCACACGATACCAGTCCCTCTTCTGTACGAGCTTCTGAAGATTACTTGAACTTTTCTTCTTCCGCTTTTAAAGAAACACTTCACTAAAAGGTGAAGCAGAGAAACCACTTTTGATAGTGTTGTCTTGTAATGGTTTAGTCTTCTGCTATTCCCTGCTGTAATCTTGCCACTGCTGTGTTGTAAGTCTGATCGAGTTGAATATCACAACACTGAGCTGCAATGCCCCCTCATCTGTTTGTTCAGAGGTGTGGTTTACAGGAAACCAGGTAGACAGGTTGATCGTGTGAGAGTGGCATGTGTGGCATGTGTGGCAACTTTAGCTTAAAAGAGCGTTGTTCTAACCAGACCTCACCCATAGACTGTGATGTGATACATTAGCCAGTAGGCAGTAAATCAGGTCAACAAGGGAAAACCTGGGGCCTCTATGGATCCCAGGTATTATTTTCCCATATGTTACAACAAGGAATATGATAGGATGATACAACATTGGATCAAAATGGTTGCTGTCTCTCCCGGCATGGGGCCGATTCATGATTGTGTTTATGGACCTGAAGCTGTACGCCACACCATCACTAAACAAGTCATGTCTCTCACAATGCTTCTCCTTCGGAGTGTGTGTGCGTGTGCGTGCGTGCGTGTGTGTACGTGCGTGTGTGCGTGTGTGTGTGTAAAGCTCTGTGGGTGACGGTGTGTTTGTGTCTGCATGCCCCCCCCCCCCCCCCTTACACAGTCCTAGATTAGCCTCCTCATATTAACCACTGGTTACTAACATGCATAGTGCCTGTCTCCATGTATAGATATGCATGTATGATCATCCCACCATGACGTAGGATTAGGTTGTTTTGGTAATCACTAAACACTGACTGACAGCAGATCTGGGATCAGCAAAAGAGCTTTTATTAAATGTACCACAATTTACACATGACGAGATCTTCCCAATGCAGAGCACGAGTCATAGAAGAATCACATTCTGCCTGTTCCATTTGGATTCATACTTTTAAGCAAAGTAAGCAAGTAAGTGTAATGTCAACACTGTCCCACAGCAATATAACCACTACAAGTTATGATAAAAAAATGCCTTCACAGTTTGACAGGCCTGATATTTTCATATTTGTGATTATAATACCATAAGACTCACTTTGGTGCCCCTGGGCAACATGGAGTTAATTGGCAGCAGTAAAGAAAGAAACAAGCATTCACAATAAACAGGTTAAACAATAAACATTGTAGTGAGAAATAAAATAATTAACTTCCACTATCATAAGACACAATCTTGAATATAAATCAATCAATCAATCATTTGATATCTACAGGAGAAAATAGAAGTACATTTGACTCATGTTTACTGAACACAAACTGTAGAGCCTTATTCCGTAGGTTGGCAGTTACAATAAGAAGGATTGGCAATGATATGAACTGTTAATAACAAAGCATCCTTTCATATAAATGATCTTATTTTCATATTTTCATATTTGTGATTCTACAACCATGAGCCTCACTTTGGCGGCCCTGAGAAGCCTTTAGTTCATTGGCAGCAGTAAAAATACATTCACCTACAATAACCACAACCAACCAGTGAGACATGAAAAAACCTTCCACAGTCATGAGACACAATCATGAACATAAATCAATCAAATCAAATGTTAGTTGTCAAATCAGATCAATCAATCACTTGTAAATTATAAGAAAAAGGAAAATATAAAAAAAAAAGGAAAAAAAGAATAAAAGTATAACTCATACACTCCTCACTGGGATGACATCACGGTCAGAGACACCTCTGATTGGCAGATCTGTAGATCAGGATGTTTAGCATCACCAGCTTGTCCAATACCGAAGTAGGGGAACAGTCTCTCAGTGAAGTTGGCTTTATAAGTGTGGATGAGTGTCTTGTCTTCAGGGTCGTAGAAGGACACCTCCCCCTTGTTGTAGTCCAGCTGTACTCTGATCCTCTGGGGTCTCCTCTTCAGAGTGAGAGTTTTACTCATTACATCTTTATACTTACCATCCCTCTGTACTATAGCCCAGATTCCATACTCTGGTGATGCGTCTACCTCCCCCTGTCTGTCACTGGACTCATTAACCACACCCATGAGCCAGTCAGGATGGTCCCCCACCTCCACCTCCCAGCTGTGCTTTCCTGAGATGAACCCCTCAGAGCCCACAACATTTGCATACTTCATGAACCGTTCTGGGTTGTCAGGGACCTGCTGCCATGGGCCTTCCTGTCTCACACTGGTCAGATCATCAGACAGAGAGAGTGAGGGGTTTGCAGTGTTGGGGTCCAGAATCACAGGAGCTTCAAAACAAACACAGATGCATTCTACACATTATGCACTGTACTATTTATTCTACTTATATAATATATTATTTATTTATTAATGTTGTATTTCTATGAACATATTCAAATCATCCATTTGATAGTTATTCTTAATCCAATTCTTGTCAGTACTAACCGTGCTTCACAATCCCCTGCATCTTCTCCCAGACTCTGAACTGCAGGTTGCCCAGGTGTTTGGCCACGTCTATCAGCGCTCCTGAAACCCTCTCTGGGTCTGGCAGTGTGAACTGGGCTCTGGAAGAACATTCAGGAGTCAGTGCTGCTGTGGGCTTGGGTTCAGAACCACAGAGAAGAGAGACAAGAGACAGATCACTTACCTTTCCTTACTGGTCTTGAAGTTCTGGAGAGGAACAGAGGAGAATAGTCATCACTGCTGTCGTAATCTACAAGCCTTCTAATTAATTTAACATTTCTGTCTGAGAGAAAGCAGTCCTTACCTGCAGGGAGGAGATGTCTTCAGCTTTCAGCTCCTCCTCTAAGACTCTGATTGTGTCTGAAAGTGATGATATCTGTCTGTTCAGCCCCTCAATCTTCTCCTTCATCATCTGACTCTTCTGCTCCTCTTCCTCCCTCAGTGCAGCTATCCTGGCCTCCTCTTCCTCTCGTAGAAACTGGTGAAGTTTCTCAAACCCCTCCTTAATCTGTCTCTCTGTGTGCTGGGCCTGGCTCTGGAGACAGCCAGGGGAATATATCTTATGATCACCTTAGTTTTATTACCATATAATACATTAAGTATTTTTACTTTAACTTTTTTATTATTATTATTATTATTATTATTCAAAGTTTAGGTAAAATGTATGCTGCTCTCTTTACGATTTTGAGTTGCAAATGCATGACTATCAGTTAGATGTCAACAGTGTCCAATACTGAGCAGAACAAGAGAAGACCACATCACTGAATACACCAGGTTGCACGGTTACACAGTACCTTAATGTGCTCTGATGTTTCATCACAGGTTTGTTTAACTTTGTTAAAGACCTCCAGCTTCTCCTGTAAGGGTTTCAGAGCTGTCTTGAATTCCTCCTGGATTGAGACAAAACTTTACTGAGGAGATTTCTGGACTCATTTGACAGTATCTGGTTTACCACAGTTCTGTAGGAATCATTATCATAATCCTTATAGTCTGTGTGAGAGAAAAGCATTCTCTCAGCATTGCCAAAACTACGTTTCTTATTTCAGACAAAAAAGGATGAATCAGAGTAAAATTAAAACAGAAACTAAAAATGATCGTTCATTTGTATCATTGTGAAGAAAACAACAACCCTTTATCCTTTCAACCGGCATGTGCATAACATCCAGTGACACAGCTAACTATCTGCCACAGAATTTCAAATAGTCATCTTATTGTATCTATTTAATTGATGTTTACCTTATGTTCCTGTGCTGCCTCGTCTACTGGGACACAGTCATGAGATTTGTGTTTCTTTGAGGCCTGACACACCACACAGACCGGCTGTTTGTCCTCCAGACAGAAGAGCTTGAGTTTCTCACCGTGCAGACTGCACAGCTCCTCAGACCCTGCCTCAGCTCTCTGACTTCTCTCCTGTAAGAAGGCCTCACACAGGTTCTTTAGAGAGAGGCTAAAGTAAATAGGCTCGTGCATTGAGGATCTTCTCCTACAAACTGGACATTCCCGACATTCATTCTGTTTCCAGTATTCCTGTAGACAGACTTTACAGAAGCTGTGGCCACATGACAGGACGACAGGTTCTTTAAAGATGTCACAGCACACAGGACAGGAGAGATCCTCCTCTGGGAGAGACGATTTAGCAGCCATTTTCTCACACGATACCAGTCCCTCTTCTGTACGAGCTTCTGAAGATTACTTGAACTTTTCTTCTTCCGCTTTTAAAGAAACACTTCACTAAAAGGTGAAGCAGAGAAACCACTTTTGATAGTGTTGTCTTGTAATGGTTTAGTCTTCTGCTATTCCCTGCTGTAATCTTGCCACTGCTGTGTTGTAAGTCTGATCGAGTTGAATATCACAACACTGAGCTGCAATGCCCCCTCATCTGTTTGTTCAGAGGTGTGGTTTACAGGAAACCAGGTAGACAGGTTGATCGTGTGAGAGTGGCATGTGTGGCATGTGTGGCAACTTTAGCTTAAAAGAGCGTTGTTCTAACCAGACCTCACCCATAGACTGTGATGTGATACATTAGCCAGTAGGCAGTAAATCAGGTCAACAAGGGAAAACCTGGGGCCTCTATGGATCCCAGGTATTATTTTCCCATATGTTACAACAAGGAATATGATAGGATGATACAACATTGGATCAAAATGGTTGCTGTCTCTCCCGGCATGGGGCCGATTCATGATTGTGTTTATGGACCTGAAGCTGTACGCCACACCATCACTAAACAAGTCATGTCTCTCACAATGCTTCTCCTTCGGAGTGTGTGTGCGTGTGCGTGCGTGCGTGTGTGTACGTGCGTGTGTGCGTGTGTGTGTGTAAAGCTCTGTGGGTGACGGTGTGTTTGTGTCTGCATGCCCCCCCCCCCCCCTTACACAGTCCTAGATTAGCCTCCTCATATTAACCACTGGTTACTAACATGCATAGTGCCTGTCTCCATGTATAGATATGCATGTATGATCATCCCACCATGACGTAGGATTAGGTTGTTTTGGTAATCACTAAACACTGACTGACAGCAGATCTGGGATCAGCAAAAGAGCTTTTATTAAATGTACCACAATTTACACATGACGAGATCTTCCCAATGCAGAGCACGAGTCATAGAAGAATCACATTCTGCCTGTTCCATTTGGATTCATACTTTTAAGCAAAGTAAGCAAGTAAGTGTAATGTCAACACTGTCCCACAGCAATATAACCACTACAAGTTATGATAAAAAAATGCCTTCACAGTTTGACAGGCCTGATATTTTCATATTTGTGATTATAATACCATAAGACTCACTTTGGTGCCCCTGGGCAACATGGAGTTAATTGGCAGCAGTAAAGAAAGAAACAAGCATTCACAATAAACAGGTTAAACAATAAACATTGTAGTGAGAAATAAAATAATTAACTTCCACTATCATAAGACACAATCTTGAATATAAATCAATCAATCAATCATTTGATATCTACAGGAGAAAATAGAAGTACATTTGACTCATGTTTACTGAACACAAACTGTAGAGCCTTATTCCGTAGGTTGGCAGTTACAATAAGAAGGATTGGCAATGATATGAACTGTTAATAACAAAGCATCCTTTCATATAAATGATCTTATTTTCATATTTTCATATTTGTGATTCTACAACCATGAGCCTCACTTTGGCGGCCCTGAGAAGCCTTTAGTTAATTGGCAGCAGTAAAAATACATTCACCTACAATAACCACAACCAACCAGTGAGACATGAAAAAACCTTCCACAGTCATGAGACACAATCATGAACATAAATCAATCAAATCAAATGTTAGTTGTCAAATCAGATCAATCAATCACTTGTAAATTATAAGAAAAAGGAAAATATAAAAAAAAAAGGAAAAAAAGAATAAAAGTATAACTCATACACTCCTCACTGGGATGACATCACGGTCAGAGACACCTCTGATTGGCAGATCTGTAGATCAGGGTGTTTAGCATCACCAGTTCGTCCAATAGAGAAGCAGGGGAACAGTCTCTCAGTGAAGGTGTCTTTATGAGTGTGGATGAGTGTCTTGTCTTCAGGGTCGTAGAAGGACACCTCCCCCTTGTTGTAGTCCAGCTGTACTCTGATCCTCTGGGGTCTCCTCTTCAGAGTGAGAGGATTACACATTCCATCTGTATACTTACCATCCTTCAGTCGTATAGCCCAGGTTCCATACTTTGGTGATGCGTCTACCTCCCCCTGTCTGTCACTGGACTCTTTAACCACACCCATGAGCCAGACAGGATGGTCCCCCATCTCCACCTCCCAGCTGTGCTTTCCTGAGATGAACCCCTCAGAGCCCATAACATTAAGATACTTCATGAACCGTTCTGGGTTGTCAGGCAGCTGCTGCATTGACTCTCTACATCTCACACTGGTCAGATCATCAGACAGAGAGATTGAGGAATGAGCAGTGTTGGGGTCCAGAATCACAGGAGCTTCAAAACAAACACAGATGCATTCTACACATTATGCACTGTACTATTTATTATACATTTTATACATATATTGTGAATATTATATATTATTTCTTTATTAATGTTGTATTTCTATTAACATATTCAAATAATCTATTTGATAGTTATTCTTAATCCATTTCTGGTCAGTACTAACCGTGTTTGACAATCCCCTGCATCTTCTCCCAGACTCTGAACTGCAGGTTGCCCAGGTGTTTGGCCACGTCTATCAGCGCTCCTGAAACCTTCTTTGGGACTGGCAGTGTGAACTGGGCTCTGGAAGAACATTCAGGAGTCAGTACTGCTGTGGGCTTGGGTTCAGAACCACAGAGAAGAGAGACAAGAGACAGATCACTTACCTTTCCTTACTGGTCTTGAAGTTCTGGAGAGGAACAGAGGAGAATAGTCATCACTGCTGTTGTGATCTACAAACCTTTGAATACATTTACAATTTCTGTCTGAGAGAAAGCAGTCCTTACCTGCAGGAAGGAGATGTCTTCAGCTTTCAGCTCCTCCTCTAAGGCTCCGATTGTGTCTGAAAGTGATGATATCTGTCTGTTCAGCCCCTCAATCTTCTCCTTCATCATCTGACTCTTCTGCTCCTCTTCCTCCCTCAGTGCAGCTATCCTGGCCTCCTCTTCCTCTCGTAGAATCTGGTGAAGTTTCTCAAACCCCTCCTTAATCTGTCTCTCTGTGTGTTGGGCCTGGCTCTGGAGACAGAAAGGGGAATATATCTTATGATCACCTTAGTTTTATTACCATATAATACATTAAGTATTTTTACTTTAACTTTTGTATTATTATTATTATTATTGTTCAAAGTTTAGGTAAAATGTATATTGCCCCCCTTATGATTTTGAGTTGCAAATGCATGACTATCAGTTAGATGTCAACAGTGTCCAATACTGAGCAGAACAAGAGAAGACCACATCACTGAATACACCAGGTTGCACGGTTACACAGTACCTTAATGTGCTCTGATGTTTCATCACAGGTTTGTTTAACTTTGTTAAAGACCTCCAGCTTCTCCTGTAAGGGTTTCAGAGCTGTCTTGAGTTCCTCCTGGATTGAGATAAAACTTTACTGAGGAGATTTCTGGACACATTTGACAGTATCTGGTTTACCGCAGTTCTGTAGGAATCATTATCATAATCCTTATAGTCCGTCAGAGAAAAGCATTCTCTCAGCATTGCCAAAACTACGTTTCTTATTTCAGACAAAAAAGGATGAATCAGAGTAAAATTAAAACAGAAACTAAAAATGATCGTTCATTTGTATCATTGTGAAGAAAACAACACTTTATCTTTTCAACCGGCATGTGCAGAACATCGAGTAACACAGCTAACTATCTGCCCCAGAATTTCAAACAGTCATCTTATTGTATCTATTTAATTGATGTTTACCTTATGTTCCTGTGCTGCCTCGTCTACTGGGACACAGTCATGAGATTTGTGTTCCTTTGAGGCCTGACACACCACACAGATGGGCTGTTTATCCTCCAGACAGAAGAGCTTGAGTTTCTCACCGTGCAGACTGCACAGCTCCTCAGACCCTGCCTCAGCTCTCTGACTTCTCTCCTGTATGATGGCCTCACACAGGTTCTTTAGAGAGAGGCAAAGGGGAGGGTTATCTTTCGAGGATCTTCTCCTACAAACTGGACATTCCTGAGATACCTTCTGTTTCCAGTATTCCTGCAGACAGGCTTTACAGAAGCTGTGGCTACATGACAGGACGACAGGTTCTTTAAAGATGTCATGGCACACAGGACAGGAGAGATTCTCTTCTGGGAGAGACGATTTAGCAGCCATTTTCTCACACGATGCCAGTCCCTCTTCTGTACGAGCTTCTGAAGATTACTTGAACTTTTCTTCTTCCGCTTTTAAAGAAACACTTCACTAAAAGGTGAAGCAGAGAAACCACTTTTGATAGTGTTGTCTTGTAATGGTTTAGTCTTCTGCTATTCCCTGCTGTAATCTTGCCACTGCTGTGTTGTAAGTTTGATCGAGTTGAACATCACAACACTGAGCTGCAATGCCCCCTCATCTGGTTGTTCAGAGGTGTGGTTTACAGGAAACCAGGTAGACAGGTTGATCGTGTGAGAGTGGCATGTGTGGCATGTGTGGCAGGTGTGGCAACTTTAGCTTAAAAGAGCGTTGTTCTAACCAGACCTCACCCATAGACTGTGATGTGATACATTAGCCAGTAGGCGGTAAATCAGGTCAACAAGGGAAAACCTGGGGCCTATATGTATCCCAGGTATTATTTTCCCATACGTTACAACAAGGAATATGATAGGATGATACAACATTGGATCAAAATGGTTGCCGTCTCTCCCGGCATGGGGCTGATTCATGATTGTGTTTATGGACCTGAAGCTGTACGCCACACCATCACTAAACAAGTCATGTCTCTCAAAATGCTTCTCCTTCGGAGTGTGTGTGCAGGTGTGTACGTGCGTGTGTGCGTGTGTGTGTGCGTGCGTGCGTGCGTGTGTGTAAAGCTCTGTGGGTGATGGTGTGTTTGTGTCTGCATGCCCCCCCCCCACCCCCCCTTACACAGTCCTAGATTAGCCTCCTCATATTAACCACTGGTTACTAACATGCATAGTGCCTGTCTCCATGTATAGATATGCATGTATGATCATCCCACCATGACGTAGGATTAGGTTGTTTTGGTAATCACTAAACACTGACCGACAGCAGATCTGGGATCAGAAAAAGAGCTTTTATTAAATGTACCACAATTTACACATGAGGAGATGTTCCCAATGCAGAGCACGAGTCATAGAAGAATCACATTCTGCCTGTTCCATTTGGATTCATACTTTTAAGCAAAGTAAGCAAGTAAGTGTAATGTCAACACTGTCCCACAGCAATTCTAACCACTACAAGTTAGGATAAAAAATTGCCTTCACAGTTTAACAGCTCTGATATTTTCATATTTGTGATTCTAATACCATAAGACTCACTTTCGTGCCCCTGAACCACATTTAGTTCATTGGCAACAGTAAAAAAAAGAAAAAAGAAAAAAAAAAAACAGAATAAACAATAAAAACTGTTTTAGGATTTTTTTGAACGAACTCCACATTCTTAAGACACAATCATCATTATAAATCAATCAATTATTGAAAATGGTAGGAAGAAGCATTAGTATGTTTGACTCATGTTTCACAAACAGACTCATTCACTCCTCACTGCGGTGACATCATGGTCAGAGACACCTCTGATTGGCAGATCTGTAGATCAGGATGTTTAGCATCACCTGCTGGACCAATCGAGAAGTAGGGGAACAGTCTCTCAGTGAAGGTGTCTTTATAAGTGTGGATGAGTGTCTTGTCTTCAGGGTCGTAGAAGGACACCTCCCCCTTGTTGTAGTTAAGCTGTACTCTGATCCTCTGGGGTCTCCTCTTCAGAGTGATGGTTGTACACATTACATCTTTATACTGACCATCCATCTGTCGTATAGCCCAGGTTCCATACTCTGGTGATGCGTCTACCTTCCCCTGTCTGTCACTGGACTCTTTAACCACACCCATGAGCCAGTCAGGATGGTCCCCCACCTCCACCTCCCAGCTGTGCTTTCCTGAGATAAACCCCTCAGATCCCACAACATTAAGATACTTCATGAACCGTTCTGGGTTGTCAGGCAGCTGCTGCCTTGACCCTCTATGTCTCACACTGGTCAGATCATCAGACAGAGAGAGTGAGGGGGCTGCAGTGTTGGGGTCCAGAATCACAGGAGCTTCAAAACAAACACAGATGCATTCTACACATTATGCACTACACTATTTATTATACATATTATACATATATGATATATATTATATATTATTTATTTATTAATGTTGTATTTCTATCAACATATTCAAATAATCCATTTGATAGTTATTCTTAATCCAATTCTTGTCAGTACTAACCGTGCTTGACAATCCCCTTCATCTTCTCCCAGACTCTGAACTGCAGGTTGCCCAGGTGTTTGGCCACGTCTATCAGCGCTCCTGAAACCCTCTCTGGGTCTGGCAGTGTGAACTGGGCTCTGGAAGAACATTCAGGAGTCAGTGCTGCTGTGGGCTTGGGTTCAGAACCACAGAGAAGAGAGACAAGAGACAGATCACTTACCTTTCCTTACTGGCCTTGAAGTTCTGGAGAGGAACAGAGGAGAATAGTCATCACTGCTGTAGTAATCTACAATTCAAATTAATTTAACATTTCTGTCTGAGAAAGCAGTCCTTACCTGCAGGAAGGAGATGTCTTTAGCTTTCAGCTCCTCCTCTAAGGCTCTGATTGTGTCTGAAAGTGATGATATCTGTCTGTTCAGCCCCTCAATCTTCTCCTTCATCATCTGACTCTTCTGCTCCTCTTCCTCCCTCAGTGCAGCTATCCTGGCCTCCTCTTCCTCTCGTAGAAACTGGTGAAGTTTCTCAAACCCCTCCTTAATCTGTCTCTCTGTGTGCTGGGCCTGGCTCTGGAGACAGCAAGCGGAATATATCTTATGATCACCATAGTTTTACTAGCATATAATACATTAAGTATTTTTACTTTAACTTTTGTATTATTATTATTATTCAAAGTTTAGGTAAAATGTATGCTGCTCTCTTTATGATTTTGAGTTGCAAATGCATGACTATCAGTTAGATGTCAACAGTGTCCAATACTGAGCAGAACAAGAGAAGACCACATCACTGAATACAACAGGTTGCACGGTTACACAGTACCTTAATGTGCTCTGATGTTTTATCACAGGTTTGTTTAACTTTGTTAAAGACCTCCAGCTTCTCCTGTAAGGGTTTCAGAGCTGTCTTGAGTTCCTCCTGGATTGAGAGAAAACTTTACTGAGGATATTTCTGGACTCATTTGACAGTATCTGGTTTACCACAGTTCTGTAGGAATCATTATCATAATCCTTATAGTCTGTGTGAGAGAAAAGCATTCTCTCAGCATTGCCAAAACTACGTTTCTTATTTCAGACAAAAAAGGATGAATCAGAGTCAAATTAAAACAGAAACTAAAAATGATCGTTCATTTGTATCATTGTGAAGAAAACAACAACCCTTTATCCTTTCAACCGGCATGTGCATAACATCCAGTGACACAGCTAACTATCTGCCACAGAATTTCAAATAGTCATCTTATTGTATCTATTTAATTGATGTTTACCTTATGTTCCTGTGCTGCCTCGTCTACTGGGACACAGTCATGAGATTTGTGTTTCTTTGAGGCCTGACACACCACACAGACCGGCTGTTTGTCCTCCAGACAGAAG
The DNA here is from genome assembly GCF_951799395.1 of Argentina silus. Taxonomy (NCBI): domain Eukaryota; kingdom Metazoa; phylum Chordata; class Actinopteri; order Argentiniformes; family Argentinidae; genus Argentina; species Argentina silus. The sequence goes on from NC_139663.1 coordinate 22,375,132, forward strand.
AGCTTGAGTTTCTCACCGTGCAGACTGCACAGCTCCTCAGACCCTGCCTCAGCTCTCTGACTTCTCTCCTGTAAGAAGGCCTCACACAGGTTCTTTAGAGATCTGTTAAGAGGAGGGTTGTCTTTCGAGGATCTTCTCCTACAAACTGGACATTCCCGATATTCATTCTGTTTCCAGTGTTCCTGTAGACAGGCTTTACAGAAGCTGTGGCTACATGACAGGACGACAGGTTCTTCAAAGATGTCACAGCACACAGGACAGGAGAGATCCTCCTCTGGGAGAGACGATTTAGCAGCCATTTTCTCACACGATGCCAGTCCCTCTTCTGTACGAGCTTCTGAAGATTACTTGAACTTTTCTTCTTCCGCTTTTAAAGAAACACTTCACTAAAAGGTGAAGCACAGAAACCACGTTTTATAGTGTTGTCTTGTAATGGTTTAGTCTTCTGCTATTTCCTGCTGTAATCTTGCCACTGCTGTGCTGTAAGTCTGATCGAGTTGAATATCACAAAACTGAGCTGCAATGCACCCTCATCTGGTTGTTCAGAGGTGTGGTTTACAGGAAACCAGGTAGACAGGTTGATCGTGTGAGAGTGGCATGTGTGGAAACTTTAGCTTAAAAGAGCGTTGTTCTAACCAGACCTCACCCATAGACTGTGATGTGATACATTAGCCAGTAGGCGGTAAATCAGGTCAACAAGGGAAAACCTGGGGCCTCTATGGATCCCAGGTATTATTTTCCCATACGTTACAACAAGGAATATGCTAGGATGATACAACATTGGATCAAAATAGTTGCCGTCTCTCCCGGCATGGGGCCGATTCATGATTGTGTTTATGGACCTGAAGCTGTACGCCACACCATCACTAAACAAGTCATGTCTCTCAAAATGCTTCTCCTTCGGCGTGTGTGTGCGTGTGTGTGTGTGTGTGTGCGTGTGTGTGTGTGTGTGTGTGTGTGTGTGTGTGTGCGCGTGCGTGCGTGTGTGTGTGTAAAGCTCTGTGGGTGATGGTGTGTTTGTGTCTGCATGCCCCCCCCCCCCCCCCCCCCTTACACAGTCCTAGATTAGCCTCCTCATATTAACCACTGGTTACTAACATGCATAGTGCCTGTCTCCATGTATAGATATGCATGTATGATCATCCCACCATGACGTAGGATTAGGTTGTTTTGGTAATCACTAAACACTGACCGACAGCAGATCTGGGATCAGCAAAAGAGCTTTTATTAAATGTACCACAATTTACACATGAGGAGATGTTCCCAATGCAGAGCACGAGTCATAGAAGAATCACATTCTGCCTGTTCCATATGGATTCATACTTTTAAGCAAAGTAAGCAAGTAAGTGTAATGTCAACACTGTCCCACAGCAATATAACCACTACAAGTTATGATAAAAAATTGCCTTCACAGTTTAACAGCTCTGATATTTTCATATTTGTGATTCTAATACCATAAGACTCACTTTCGTGCCCCTGAACCACATTTAGTTCATTGGCAACAGTAAAAAAAAAAGAAAAAAAAAAAAAAAAAAAAAGCTGAATAAACAATAAAAACAGTTTTAGGATTTTTTTGAACGAACTCCACTTAAGACACAATCGTCATTATAAATCAATCAATTATTGAAAATGGTAGGAAGAAGCATTAGTATGTTTGACTCATGTTTCACAAACAGACTCATACACTCCTCACTGGGATTACATCACGGTCAGAGACACCTCTGATTGGCAGATCTGTAGATCAGGGTGTTTAGCATCACCAGTTCGTCCAATAGAGAAGCAGGGGAACAGTCTCTCAGTGAAGGTGTCTTTATGAGTGTGGATGAGTGTCTTGTCTTCAGGGTCGTAGAAGGACACCTCCCCCTTGTTGTAGTCCAGCTGTACTCTGATCCTCTGGGGTCTCCTCTTCAGAGTGAGAGGATTACACATTCCATCTGTATACTTACCATCCTTCTGTCGTATAGCCCAGGTTCCATACTTTGGTGATGCGTCTACCTCCCCCTGTCTGTCACTGGACTCTTTAACCACACCCATGTTCCATCCAGGATGGTCCCCCACCTCCACCTCCCAGCTGTGCTTTCCTGAGATGAACCCCTCAGATCCCACAACATTAAGATACTTCATGAACCGTTCTGGGTTGTCAGGCAGCTGCTGCCTTGACCCTCTACGTCTCACACTGGTCAGGTCATCAGACAGAGAGAGCCATGGGGCTGCAGTGTTGGGGTCCAGAATCACAGGAGCTTCAAAACAAACAAAGATGCTTTCTACACATTATGCGCTACACTATTTATTACACATATTATACATATATTATATATTATTTATTTATTAATGTTGTATTTCTATGAACATATTCAAATAATCTATTTAATAGATATTCTTAATCCAATTCTCTTCAGTACTAACCGTGCTTCACGATCCCCTTCATTTTCTGCCAGACTCTGAACTGCAGGTTGCCCAGGTGTTTGGCCACGTCTATCAGCGCTCTTGAAACCCTCTCTGGGTCTGGCAGTGTGAACTGGGCTCTGGAAGAACATTCAGGAGTCAGTGCTGCTGTGGACTTGGGTTCAGAACCACAGAGAAGAGAGACAAGAGACAGATCACTTACCTTTTCTTACTGGCCTTGAAGTTCTGGAGAGGAACAGAGGAGAATAGTCATCAGTGCTCATGATATAATCAATCAGTTTTTGAATACATTTCCAATTTCTGTTTGAGAGAAAGCAGTCCTTACCTGCAGGAAGGAGATGTCTTCAGCTTTCAGCTCCTCCTCTAAGGCTCTGATTGTGTCTGAAAGTGATGATATCTGTCTGTTCAGCCCCTCAATCATCTGACTCTTCTGCTCCTCTTCCTCCCTCAGTGCAGCTATCCTGGCCTCCTCTTCCTCTCGTAGAAACTGGTGAAGTTTCTCAAATCCCTCCTTAATCTGTCTCTCTGTGTGCTGGGCCTGGCTCTGGAGACAGCAAGCGGAATATATCTTATGATCACCATAGTTTTACTAGCATATAATACATTAAGTATTTTTACTTTAACTTTTGTATTATTATTATTATTCAAAGTTTAGATTAAATGTATGCTGCTCTCTTTATGATTTTGAGTTGCAAATGCATGACTATCAGTTAGATGTCAACAGTGTCCAATACTGAGCAGAACAAGAGAAGACCACATCACTGAATATACCAGATTGCACGGTTACACAGTACCTTAATGTGCTCTGATGTTTCATCACAGGTTTGTTTAACTTTGTTAAAGACCTCCAGCTTCTCCTGTAAGGGTTTCAGAGCTGTCTTGAGTTCCTCCTGGATTGAGATAAAACTTTACTGAGGAGATTTCTGGACTCATTTGACAGTATCTGGTTGACCACAGTTCTGTATGAATCATTATCATAATCCTTATAGTCTGTGTCAGAGAAAAGCATTCTCTCAGCATTGCCAAAACTATGTTTCTTATTTCAGACAAAAAAGGATGAATCAGAGTAAAATTAAAACAGAAATGATCGTTCATTTGTATCATTGTGAAGAAAACAACAACCCTTTGACTTTTCAACCGGCATGTGCAGAACATCGAGTGACGCAGCTAACTATCTGCCACAGAATTTCAAATAGTCATCTTATTGTATCTATTTAATTGATGTTTACCTTATGTTCCTGTGCTGCCTCGTCGACTGGGACACAGTCATGAGATTTGTGTTTCTTTGAGGCCTGACACACCAAACAGAAGAGCTGTTTGTCCTCCAGACAGAAGAGCTTGAGTTTCTCATCGTGCAGACTGCACAGCTCCTCAGACCCTGCCTCAGCTCTCTGACTTCTCTCCTGTAAGAAGGCCTCACACAGGTTCTTTAGAGATCTGTTAAGAGGAGGGTTGTCTTTCGAGGATCTTCTCCTACAAAGTGGACATTCCCGATATTCATTCTGTTTCCAGTGTTCCTGTAGACAGGCTTTACAGAAGCTGTGGCTACATGACAGGACGACAGGTTCTTCAAAGATGTCACAGCACACAGGACAGGAGAGATCCTCCTCTGGGAGAGACAATTTAGCAGCCATTTTCTCACACGATGCCAGTCCCTCTTCTGTACTAGCTTCTGGAGATTACTTGAACTTTTGACAAAGTTCTCCTGCTTTTAAAGAAACACTTCACTAAAAAGTGAAGCAGCACTTGGAAATAGCTATTTTGATTGTAGATGTCCTTGTAATGGTTTAGTTGTTTGCTATTCCCTGCTGTAAACTTGCCACTGCTGCGTTGTAAGTCTGACAGAGCTGAACATTACAACTCTGAGCTGCACTTTACCCTCATCAGGTGGTTCAGGGTGTGGTTCACAGGAAACCAGGTGTGTGTGTGTGCGTGTGTGTGTGCGTGTGTGTGTGCGTGTGTGTGTGCGCGTGTGTGTGTGCGTGTGTGTGTGTGTGGCATGCTCACTCGCACTTTATATGCAATATTACGTCAGTCTGTAGTCTGCAATGTACATCATACCTATAATATACCCTGCTGCTGCCTAGACTATAATATACCCTGCTGCTGCCTAGACTATAATATACGCTGCCTAGACTATAATATACCCTGCTGCTGCCTAGACTATAATATACCCTGCTGCTGCCTAGACTATAATATACCCTGCTGCTGCCTAGACTATAATATAATCCTAAATCTTCTACCTGACGCTTCGACCACTGAACTCCAACTCCTCCCCTTCCTGTCAGCCGGGATCTGTGTGGCGACGACTCCATGACCCACTCGGCCAGCTCCGCCTCCAGCCTGGACAGCCACGCCCCCTCAGAGAACAGCCAATCGCAGGGCGTGCGTTGGGAGGAGCAGCAGAAGGTGCTGGCGCTGGAGCAGCTGTGCGGAGTGTTCCGGGTAGACCTGGGTCACATGAGGTCGCTCCGCCTCTTCTTCAGGTCAGACTGGGGTCAGGCCGGGGTCACAGAGGTCACGTGGTCTGGCTGTACTCACGACTAGGGGATGGGATGGTGGGGAATTTTCA
>NC_139663.1:22382609-22400109 GCF_951799395.1 Argentina silus
CTTCTGATGAAATTACAGTAACATTGTTGTGAAAAGTGGCATTATGAAAAAGGTCATAATTATTCTATAACAATGTATTCTAGAATAATTTATAAATTAAATCATGTCTGATTTAATATATACATGTAAATCATATAATGTGTGCCTATATATTCATTAAGTACTTTGGTCCTCCTTCCATTGCTGTCGGAAAACACTGGCCAGAGGTGGCCTCTAGGAGCGCTGTTTGATCATCATTAACACCCAGGGGTGCGTCTCAACAGTCTACGGTGGCTTCCTCTCCTCTCCTTCTAATGCACTGATCTGAAAAAAAGACATGACCAGTGCTACAGCTGAATCATACCAGGAATCATACCAGGAATCATACCAGGAAGACATGACCAGTGCTACAGCTGAATCATACCAGGAATCATACCAGGAAGACATGACCAGTGCTACAGCTGAATCATACCAGGAATCATACCAGGAATCATACCAGGAAGACATGACCAGTGCTACAGCTGAATCATACCAGGAATCTGCTGGTACCAGTCCAGTTGTACAGAGTGTGATCTGGGGAGAGGAGACAAGGGGAGGAAACAAGGGGAGGAAGCCACTTTAGACTGTTGAGATGCAGTCCCACTCTGAGCCACCGAGGCAGCTGGGGGCGCTACACCTCCACGGTGTGCAGCCGGGCATTAACAAGTTGGCCTACCAGCCAAGGTGTCTGGTGGATGAGAAAATTATTATGTTTACCAGCTAATATATAGACATATATTCTTGCCAAAATAAAGGCAAATATCTAACAAAAAACACACGGACCTGACTTCTGTCACAGAGAATGACTCCCTGCACAGAATGACCCTCCTGCAGTCGGTTTTAAGGCTCGAAATTGAAGCCTAGTATTCGTGAGACATCGTTGTTGGCTGCCTGCCAAAGTGGCTGGTAAGATTGACAGGTTGACCAGCCAATGCCAACATGGAGCAGCACGTGGCGGGTGACTGCTGTTTTCTTGCCCTGGAGATGGAATATATTTGTAACAACTGTTAAAATGAATAAAACAAACAAAGTACTTTGATTGGGGGGGGGCGAGGGGCGACTGGACAAACAATAAATAATAATAATGTATGATAAAAAAAATCCTTTTGGGGGGGTTATATGTATGTATATAAATATATATATATTTATTTATTTTATTTAAAAAACAAAGGAAATGGCTTTTGTGTTCAGTGTGATAGAGAAAGGGGACGTGAGTCTCTGAGTGGAAGGGTCATTATAGGATTATAAATGGGTTATATCTTTTAGGTTTTATTTCAAGTAATATTTTTTAACGATCAGTGATCAATCACGACTTGGATTTTTATGCTGTGTATGTTGAACATGTTGGAATTGATTGTCTCGCAGGAGACAAGAGAAACTGCTGACCTTGCAGTTGACACTGTACTGTAGCTGTTATGAGTATGCTGAACACACACACACACACACACACACACACACAGATAGACACACACACACACACACAGATAGACACACACACACACACTGTGTTTTTATGAGGGAGAGGAACACGTGTCTATACTGTTTGTGACACTCAAGGGAATTCATCCAGCTGTGGCCTCTCTCCCTCTCCTTTCTCTCTCTCCTTCTCCTTTCTCTCTCTGCCTCTCTCTCTCTCCCTCTCTTTTCTCTCTCTCTCTCCCCCTCTCTCTCCATCCCTCTCCTTTCTCTCTCTTCATCTCTCTCTGTCGTAGATTATAGTCATCACCCCTTCCCCATTCTCTCTCACTCTTTTCTCTCTCTCTCTCTCTCTCTCTCTTGCCTTCTATTCTCTGTCTTTGGCATCGTCTGCTGATCTAGAATATTCTTCAGAGTAATTTCTTCTCTGTTTTTCTCTGGTTATAAAAGAAGGGCCGTCATGTTCAGAGGAGGGAATGGCTGAAGCAGGTACACAACTGCTGAGTCTTAACCTCCAGAGGGAGGGAGGGAATGAGAGAGAGAGAATGAAAGAGAGAGGGAGGGAGAGGGAGGATGAATGGGAGAGCAAGGGATGGAGAGAGGGAGGGAGGGAGGGAGGGAGAGAGGAGGGGAGAAAGGGAGAGAAAGAGGGAGGAGACGCCCAGGGATAGTCAGACACAAACAGTTGCGTGTAGTTGCATCAGGCCTGATGTTATTGTTCCTGAAGGGGTAGCATGGAAAACAAACAGTGTTAATTAAATCCCCTCTGCCCGTTAGGGCAGTGTTCAGGTCCTCACACAGAGGGGGCCTCAGCCTGTGTGTGTGTGTGTGTGTGTGTGTGTGTGTGTGTGTGTGTGTGTGTGTGTGTGTGTGTGTGTGTGTGTGTGTGTGTGTGTGTGTGTGTGTGTGTGTGTGTGTGTGTGTGTGTGTGAACACCCCCCTCGCAGCCCCCTCAAGGGTTGAATTGGGAGTTTGGAGGTAGTGGAACAAGCCTATTCCTTCGATGGACTCCAGGATCATTTTCAGATGACGATATTAACTTCCAACTGTAATCAAAGACAATGGGTCATTTCCACTGTTCTCTTATGACCAAGATCAACCTTTATAAAAACACAGAGAAGTCTGACTCAGAGAGGTCTGACCCGGAGAGGTTGCATTGAGATGAACATCCCTTCTATAAGTGAGCCCTGGGCAAGACAGCAGCAAACATCTTTAATAGACAGATAGATAGATAGATAGATAGATAGATAGATAGATAGATAGGTGACCTTTTTCAAATCACATTGGGGACACTAGTATATATTATTTTTTTTGGTGCTAATTCTAGCTAATTGTTGTTGCTTATGCTAACATTTCCTAATGCCTCTCCTTGACTACTTACCCTAACCGTAACCAGTTAAAGTTAATGCCCAATCCTGCCTAACCGCCACACAAGTCGGAATCCACGTAACTCTTACGCAACATGTCTTTAGTTTTAGACGTATCTTACTTCAAGCCAGATAATACGACCCCCCCAGACTGTGTTTCCTTGGTCTGCAGAAACGATCCCCCAGAACGTGTTCCGTTGGAGACGATGTTGCTTTCGCAAGTGAGCCCTTCATACACACACAAGAGACACAACACAGCACACGCCATACCATGAATCAGTGAGAGGATTGGCTTGGGTACAGTACAGTATTTCAGTCCCATCTTAAAGGGATGGTTGAAACCGTTTTAACCCCTTCCTCCCTGCTGTCTGTTGACCTCAGGTTGTCTATGAGTCCAGAGGAGCATAGTGAGTTCTGGAGGAAGGTCCAGTTCACGGTGGACAAGGACGTGGTGAGGACGGATCGTAGCAACCTCTTCTTCAGAGGGGAGAACAACCCCAACGTGGAGAGCATGAGGTCAGGACTGGGTCTCTCTCTTCTCTCTCTCCTGTCTGTCTCTCTCCTCTTTCTCTGTCTCCTGTCTCTCTCTCTCTCACTCTCTACATCCATCTCTCTCTATATATATATATATATCCATCTCTCTTTCTCTCCTCTCCTCTCCTCTCTCTGTCTCTCTCTCTACCTCCATCTCTCTCTCTGTCTCTCTCTCTCTACATCCATCTCTCTCGCGCTCCACATCTCTCTTTCTCTCTCCTTCATTCCTTCTCTACCCCCCCCCCCCCTCCATCCTTATCCTTCCTATCCCCTAGGCCAGCACACAGGAGAACAGTCATTTCATATTCCAAACCCCCGAGGGAGCAGCAAATGACTTTCATGCTTTATTGACTTTCGCTAAGCTGTTAAAGCACTTCTGATGCATGCTTATAGCTAATAGCTTTCTAGACGAGGAATCAGAGGCTTTAACATTTAACATAACATGCTATTAGTTAAGTGACTCTCGTACTCTCCCAGTGTTAGGTTAGGTGCATGTGAAGAGCCCAGGTTGTGGTAACCTATAGTAGTAGTTTTCACAACCTTCACAACTCTTCATTTCTTTCGCTGAACTGTAGTTGTTTTTTTTATGCAAATAGCAACAACAACAAAAACAACTAATGTTGGTCTCGATCAATGGTTCAGTGTGTGTAGGGGCCCCTGAACAGGGAACACATACAGCTCAGTGTCGGGTTCAGTTCACATAGGACACACACACACACACACACACACACACACACACGGTTGTGCTAACAGTGTTGAGAGCGTGGGACTGGTCATGGCTGGTGTAGCTGTGATCTCACCTTCTTATTCTCTGGAGCGTTGACTGTTCCTCCTGGTTTTCCAGCCAAACAGTAGCCGAGCCCCCTTTTTACATCATTTAGATAAACGCCCTCATTCAGGAAGTTGACATTCTCACCCCCTTGTCAAGTATCTTAGTCCCATTCTCTCTAATTGACGTTAATTGACGTTGTTTTGACATCAAAAGACTGTTTTCACATTTTACCGACTCACTGCCATAAAGCGGTTTAGTGTGCCATAAAGCTGTTAGCTGTCTGTTGGAGGTGTTGTAATAGTCGGGTATTAACTCACTCAGTGCCGAGGGTGAATAAAGTCGCCCAAATGGTCAACATTCTGGAGCGCCAAGGGCGACTTCATTCACCAAAAAAAATGCACAGATCACGACGCTTCATTTTGTCGCCAATCGAAGCGTTGTTGCTAGGTAAAACGCCACGTAAATCACTTGGAACCCTCTGGGTGAGGAGCGTTCCGGAACCCTTTGGCAGTTGGTGAGTTGAAGGCTGTTTCCTGTCTCCGGCTCCAGGCGTGTGCTGCTGAACTACGCGGTGTTGAACCCAGAGATGGGCTACTGCCAGGGCATGTCTGACCTGGTGGCCCCCCTCCTGACGGAGGTGCAGGACGAGAGCGACACCTTCTGGTGCTTCGTGGGCCTGATGGAGAACACCATCTTCATCAGCTCTCCCCGGGACGAGGACATGGAGAGGCAACTGGTGAGGGGAGGGGGGAGGGGGAGGGAGAGAGAGAGGTGGGGAGGGGGAGAGAGAGAGAGAGAGAGAGATTTGGTGTGTGAGTCTTAATGTGTGTGTGTGTGTGTGTGTGTGTGTGTGTGTGTGTGTGTGTGCATGCCAGTGTGTGTGTGTGTGTAGAAGCATATTTACATAGACAGCCTAACCGTCTCTCCCCCCCCCCCCACCCCAGATGTACCTGCGGGAGCTGCTGCGTCTGATGTTGCCGCGGTTCCACCAGCACCTGACCCGGGTGGGGGAGGACGGCCTGCAGCTGCTCTTCTGCCACCGCTGGATCCTGCTGTGCTTCAAACGGGAGTTCCCCGACACAGAGGCCCTGCGCATGTGGGAGGCCTGCTGGGCACACTACCAGGTCCACACACACACACACACACTAAACACACTAAACACACTACACAGACACACATACGCACACACGCACACACACACACACACAGACATACGCACGCACACACACTACACACACACAGACGTACGCACACACACACACTAAACACACACACTACACACCACACACACACTAGATAGATAGATAGATAGATAGATAGATAGATAGAAACTTTATTTATCCCAGGGGGAAATTCAGGTTCCAAGTAGCGTACAGACATAGGGGTATCACACATAACATACACATACAACATACAACATTAGCAGTATAAACTAACTGCACTACACACCACACACACACTAAACACACACACACACATACACACACATTTTTGTGAAAGTGTCTACTATTGATTAATAAAATAATAAATAAATAATAATAAAAGAAAATCTACTGGGTTAGAGGGTAATGACCTGGCCTGCTCTACCTTGTTAGATATCTTTAATGCCCTGGCCTGCTCTACCTTGTTAGATATCTTTAATGCCCTGGCCTGCTCTACCTGGTTAGATATCTTTAATGCCCTGGCCTGCTCTACCTTGTTAGATATCTTTAATGACCTGGCCTGCTCTACCTGGTTAGATATCTTTAATGACCTGGCCTGCTCTACCTGGTTAGATATCTTTAATGCCCTGGCCTGCTCTACCTTGTTAGATATCTTTAATGCCCTGGCCTGCTCTACCTTGTTAGATATCTTTAATGCCCTGGCCTGCTCTACCTTGTTAGATATCTTTAATGCCCTGGCCTGCTCTACCTTGTTAGATATCTGTAAATATAACTTTCTGTACTGCTGGTCGGTGCTCCCTCTCCTCTCTCCTCCCTCCTCCCTCTCTCCTCCCCCTTCCTCCTCCTTCCTCTCTCCTCCGTCCTTCCTCCCTCTCTCCTTCCTCCCTTCCACCCTCTCTCCTCCCTCCCTCCTCTCTCCTCCCTCTTCCCTCTCTCCTCCCTTTAGACGGACTACTTCCACCTGTTCCTGTGTGTGTCCATCATCGTGCTGTATGGGGAGGACGTGACCGAGCAGCAGTTAGCCACGGACCAGATGCTGCTGCACTTCAGCAACCTCTCCATGCACATGAACGGGGAGCTGGTGCTGCGCAAGGTAACCGTTAACCGTTAGCTGGTGCAACGCAAGGTAACCGTTTGCCCGTAACCGTTAACCGTTAGCTGGTAACCGTTAGCCGTGCCCGACTAGCATGTCGCTACTCTATGCTAAAGTCCATGAAAGGCCGGGCCACGTCCCTTCACGCTATTTTAGCATGCTAGCCTATGCTATGCTATTATGTAATGTAATGATGTTCTACAGTGCTGCTGTTAGCATGCGTTGCTATTTGTGTATGCTCACCTTGATATTGAGGTTTTCCATTAACATCAAGACTAAGCATGTGAGCAGGAGGACTGTTATTTTCAAACAGAAGAAAGGACCTGCTACTACAGCCACTAGCCACTAGCCACTAGCCCACCCCACTATGCTTCAGTAAACATCTCTAGGCCATGCCCACCATGGGGGGGGGGGCTTAATGTGACCCTGCCATCCCCAAGATTTATGAGTTCCGGTGCCGGTGGTACATCCGTGTCTTCATGTTTATGGATGTGGTGTTCCTGCTGCTGCAGCCACCGCCTGCCAGGCCGTTCCCCATAGCATGCAGGGGTTGTGGTCCTCTGTGGCTCAGTCGGTAGAGCATGGCGCTAACAACGCTCAGGTTGTGGGTTCGATTCCCGCTGGGACCGTATGTACTGAAAGATGTGTGCAATGTAAGTCGCTTTGGCATATGTTATATCTCAGAGTGTTCCTATCGAAACCACCACAATTTTATTTATTTATATACACTCACCGGCCACTTTATTAGGTACACCTTGCTAGTACTGGGTTGGACCCCCTTTTGTAGCCCATCTGCTTCAAGGTTCGACGTGTTGTGCGTTCAGAGATGGTCTTATGCATACCTTGGTTGTAACGAGTGGTTATTTGAGTTACTGTTCATCTCGAACCAGTCTGGACATTCTGCTCTGACTTCTGGCATCAACAAGGCATTTTCGCCCAGAGAACTGCCGCTCACTGGGTATTTTCTCTTTTTCGGACCATTCTCTGTAAACCCTAGAGATGGTTGTGCGTGAAAATCCCAGTAGATCAGAAGTTTCTGAAATACTCAGACCAGCCTGTCTGGCACCAACAACCATGCCACGTTCAAAGTCACTTAAATCACCTTTCTTCCCCATTCTGATGCTCGGTTTGAACTTCAGCAGGTCGTCTTGACCATGTCTACATGCCTAAATGCATTGAGTTGCTGCCATGTGATTGGCTGATTAGATATTTGCGTTAACGAGCAGTTGAACATTGGTTGGTTGGTTGTTTGTTTCTTGCAATTGCCTTTTATCATTCTCTTTCTGCCCTCTTTTTTTCTCACTCCCAATCTTTTCATTACTTCCTACTCTCTCTCTTTCTCCCTACTCTCTCTCTTTCTCCCTACTCTCTCTCTCTCTCCCCCTACTCTCTCTCTTTCTCTCTCTACTCCCTCTCCCTCTCTCTCTCTCCCCCTACTCTCTCTCTCCCTCCCTCTCTCTCTCTCCCCCTACTCTCTCCCTCCCTCTCTCTCTCTCAGGCCCGTAGTCTGCTGTACCAGTTCCGTCTACTACCCAGGATCCCCTGCAGCCTGCACGACTTGTGTAAGCTGTGCGGCCCGGGGATGTGGGACAGCCGTTACATCCCTGCCGTGGAATGTTCCGGCGAGCACCCGGACTCCCAGAGCTGCCCCTATGGAGGCACCGCCACCCCACAGCCCTCCCCCTCGCCCTCCCCCACGCCCTCCCCCAACCCCACCCCGCCCCCCGAGGGCAAGAGGGGCTCCAAGACCCGCGACATCTTCACCTTCCGGAAGCCATCCTGAGGTGGAGCAGATGGGGGGGGGGGGGGCGGACACACACACACACACACACACACACACACTGGTGCATGGGACAACTGTCACATACAGACCAGAAGCTGCAGTACCGCTGTGTGGCCACTTCCCTGGGCGTACTGCTGTCTGTGACTCCTGTCTCTCTCCACACTCAACCGGTTTTACAATCACCATCTTAGTAAGGGATTGTCTGTTGATCCTTTTTGTCTGGTGTGACATGGAAGACTGCCTTATAAGAATGTAAACAAAAAAAATAAGCTCTCTCTATATATATATATATCTGGTCCATGAGGAAGAAGAAGAAGTAGCTGCTGCTTTGCTATTGGAGGAGAATGGACAATCGTCATCCGCTGTGTTTGTGTGTGACCGTGTCACTGGCTGGGCGTGACCTTCCCAAAGGCACAACGGGGAAGGGGTCACGGGAGAGGCCTGAATTCCACCTGACTGTGGGTCAAGTCCTGATTGGTCAGATGCGTCACGTGTGTCCCGAGCTTTTGAAATGCTTGCAGTATATTCTCACCATGGAATGTTTGTGTGGAACATGGACGCTATTTTTGCATATCTCCGATCAGAATAATGTGGAAGCCCCTTTGGTCTCGAGACTCCTACATCAACCAGGAGGAGGAGGGGTTGAGGCCTCTCATCCGTCATGGAGGGGAGTGGTACACTACTTTTCAATGATACCTTTCTACTTTTGCCATTCAATGAGAGTTCTGTGTGTTTGCGTGTGAGTTTTTTTCGACTTAATGGCAATATTTAGCAATATATTACGGTTATAACCTTGCATGAGGAATCCTTGACGTATAGAGGGCACGACTTGTTTGTGGAGTAACATTGAAGCCCAAAATAAGGGATAGATAGAAGGAAACTCGTTGACACAACAAATGTTTTCTTATCAAAACAGGGCTCACAACATTTTCCGCATCCAATTCCCGTAAGGCAGCCTGCTCATGCATTCACAGAGTGTCAGGTTCCACTCACAGTCAGGTCAGAGGGAGGCAGCACTTCATCCCCCTTCCAGAAAGAAAAATACTAATTAATATTGCGCCTATCAAAAGCAATAGGGACCGAAAAACTAAAGTGTAGATGATTTTATTGAATGTTTATTGAGTCTCGGAGAGAAAGTGTGGGGTGATGGTTGTGGACGTTCCGCCGCAGCCAGCCAGAGAGAGGGGACAGATTTAGTTTCCCTGCATATCGAATGCGGAAGGAAGGATAATCGACATGTTTTTACTTGGAAGTTTTGCGCCTTGTTGTGTTAAATCGTTTGAGACGGGGTTGCGTTCAAGATGTTCACAGTGTTATTGTTGCCCCTATCGACTCGGCTCCTTTCCACCTTCACCGCCAAGGGAATGTGTTCTCGTGGTCGTGTCCGTCTCCTGCTTTCTCCTCCTCCAAGCTGTGTGTGGGGCTGTGAGCAGAGGGCATGTAAACTGCATTGACCTCTGAACATGTGGTAGTGAGAGAGTGCAGCCCCAGTCTGTAGGCCTCCCCCGACCAATCTACTAATTATACCACCGGGAGAGGGAGAGGGAGGGAGGGAGAGAGACTACGGTATGAGGGAGATGGCAGCTTAAACACTGACCTTGAGTCGTAGGCAGAAAGAGAGTCTTCTTCACAAGGTCACTGTCAGAGCCCTAAGCCTCTACCGTAAAGACTCACATTCTGCCTCCCTCCTGTGATCTGCGAGTCAAAGCATTAAAATGGCCCCCGCTTTGAACACTCCCCGGGGGGCCTTTTGAGTGGTACTCCTGGGGAGAAATGTCTTCAAATTGCAGCTAAAAGGTAACATTAGGATTTCAAAGATCTCTATCACGCTCTCTCTCTCTCTCTCTCTCTCTCTCTCTCTCTCTCTCTCTCTCTCTCTCTCTCTCTCTCAACATGCAGTCTCTGCAAATGACATGCATTACTTGCCCTTATGCCTGCTAGTCATCTTGTGCACTGCAGCTGCTTGCTGAAAATGTCTGCAGAGTTTAGAAGATTGGGCAACCGTTTTAGAAAGGGCAGTTACCGTTGATGGAAAATAATTGGGTGGCAAGGGGCGGGGCTGTGTGTGTGTGTGCGTTCGCGTGCGTGTGTGTTTTACTTGCTTACCTTGGTTCAAGGCTGCTTAAGTCAGACGTTAGTGTTAAGTGTCTGCACAATCACTGCAACACTGTCTTTGCATTCAAAACCACCCTGACTGAACCAGGGCCGTGTGCTGCTGTGGTCACTGAATGTACCATCTCTCTGTGAAGCTCCATGACGACGCACAAATTACTGAAAAACAGGACATTTCCTGGTCCTATGCTGTAGTTATACACTATAAAAAAAACAAGACTGGCTAGGGAACCATGGAAAAGAGCTATACTGGGTGAGCAGCCTCGGGGAGAAGCCAGTAGAGAAGGCCTCCTAGGTGAGAAGCCAACTGAAGCGTGTCAGTGAAGGCCTTGTTGACACAGTTGGCAAACGACAGGTGTTTTTCCTCGAGTTCAAATGATCTAGAACAATCTCATCGGAAGTAGTTGTTTGCTGTAGGTTCTGTTTGAGCTGGGGATCAGCTAACTGTCAGACATCTGTGAGGAGATAGCATCAGACACATCGTCAGATGGCGGTGTCTTTGAGAGGGAGAGTGGGAACACTTCAAACTGGGTTGCCAGATTTCCAGAATCCCCCTGTTTGCGTATGCCACAAGCCCGGTGCTCTGGTTGGGTGTGTTGTCGTATTATAAGGAGGTGATCTCGTTTGTATTTGGTGTAAGATCTCTTCCAAATCTCTTGTGATGTTTTTGCCATAGCAATTTGAAACTGCCCGCGAAGTGAAGTGTCAGTGGCATTTGAAATCAAGGCTTACTGACACTACTGAATATCTTAAAATCATAAAATCTTAAACTAGATGAATGTGAGTAAAACAGGAGTCAGAATTAAATCTTGGGATTAAAAAAATGTTTGGAATCAAAAACTTTATTGGAGAAGATCTCAAACCAAAAACCATGGGATTGTCATCCTATCCTGACCTGTATGAGTTTGTTTTACGAGGTTGTATGAGTTGGTTTCATGTACGGCTGTATGAGTCTCACTGACTCTGAGGCTCGGGGTCTGACTGCAATTACACCCCCATTAGCGTCTGATGGATAGCCCCTCTCAGGGCTAATGCACTGCAAGAGCGCAAAACAAGATGGAGGGAAAATGACAATAAATACCTAAATGAATAAAACGCCACTTCTCATTACTCATTATCCTGCTGGCGTTCCTCTGAGTGAGTCACGCCACGTTGATCTACGTCAGCCTTCGCCGAGCGGTTATGGAGTCTGACTGAAGAGAGAATCATACATGTGAAGGAGGATCAAGGATCGGGTGATATTGTACAGGGCAGACCTGGGTATTTAAAATCCATTCAAATACTTGGGGTGGGTCGGTGGGGGGGGGGGGGGGTTTAAGGTTAGGCGTTAACTTGGTACTGTTTAAGGTTAGGCATTAACTGTTTAAGGTTAGGCATTAACTTGGACTGTTGAAGGTTAGGCATTAACTTTGAGTGGTTAAGGTTAGGGTACGTTGTCAGGGGAAGGCATTAGCAAATATTAGCATTAGCGATGTTGGACGGTTTCGAAATCTCTCTTTGAACCCCAGGTCTGGTGGCGTGCAGGGGAACAAACAGCTGGAACATGGTGATCTTTTCTCTTGGTTTTGTAAAGCCTTCATCTGAGAGCTACTGGTTGTGTACGTTGATACTCAGCTTTGCATACGTATACAGAGAAGGTGGATTAGAGAGTTGCCATGACTGTGTAATGGATAACATCTGTGGTCTAACTGTAAGCCTATCTCTCTCCTAACGTGGGCGGAGGAGGAACCCAAACCAACCAACAGCACCGGAGGCAACACCGCAGAGCCAGCTACAATCAATACCTCTGTCATACCCACATTAAAACACATTGTGAGTGCGCGTGTGTGTGTGTGCGTGCATGCGTGTCAGGGGAGGCTGGTGGAGGCAGAAATCAGAGGACGGTCTCATTGTAATGCATGGAATAGAATGAGGAATGGTATTTCTGCCTCCCCTGGTGTGTGTGTGTGTGTGTGTGTGTGTGTGTGTGTGTGTAGGCGTGCAGGCATAAAAAGAGTTCAGATAAGCCGCCTGAATGTGTGTTCAGTAGCATTCTTTGTTCTGGCTTATTGTTATCGTGTGTGTGTGTGTGTGTGTGTGTGTATATATACATGCCTGTGAACGGGTGTACGTGTGTTTGTGAGTGTGAGCTCATGTCATATCTGCCTGGGCCTTATCACTTCATCCTCCCAGCTTCCCCTTCTGAACTGCAGCCAACCACTCTCTCCCCCTCTCTCTCACTCTCTCTCTCTCCCTCTCTCCCCCTCTCTCTCTCTCCCCTCCCTCTCTCTCTCCCCTTCCTACCTCCCTCTCTCTCTCTCCCCCCTCTCTCTCTCTCCCCTCCCTACCTCCCTCCCCCTCTGTCTCCCCTTCCTACCTCCCTCTCTCTCTCTCTCCCCTCCCTCCTCCTCCCTCTCTCTCTCTCCCCTCCCTACCTCCCTCCCCCTCTGTCTCCCCTTCCTACCTCCCTCTCTCTCTCTCTCCCCTCCCTACCTCCCTCTCTCTCTCCCCTTCCTACCTCCCTCCTCTCTCTCTCCCCTCCCTACCTCCCTCCCTCTCTCTCTCCCCTTCCTACCTCCCTCCTCTCTCTCTCCCCCTCCCTCCTCCTCCTCTCTCTCTCTCTCTCCCCTCCCTCCTCCTCCCCTTCTCTCTCTCCCCCTCCCTCCTCCCCCCCCTCTCTCTCTCTCTCCTCTCCCTCCCCCTCCCCCACCTCCTCCTCTCTGAGAGTGACCGTGTGGAGCCAAGGCAGCCAACCACTCTCTCCCCCTCCCCCTCCCCCTCCCTCTCTGAGAGTGACCGTGTGCGGCCCGGGCCCTCCCCTGTTGTGAGGCTCCATTGACCGCTGGGTTATTGCCCCATAATTATCAATTATGTGGCCCGGCTTCCACACCTGGAGCAGGCCAGGCTGAGAATGAGCCCGGCCCATTAGAGGGGACCCCCGGCTGGGCTGTTTATGGAGGGGGCTGGGCAGGCGCCGCGGAGGTGTTAATGGGCCCTGCCGCTGTCACAGCCATGTTGACAGTTACTGGAGAAGGGGGAGAGCGACTCCAGGCTGACTCTTAAAGCTAATGCTAATGTTTGGGTACTGGCCCATTTAGGGTCAATGGAAGCAGCTAGGCTAATGCTAATGCTAGGGTACTGGGCCATTTAGGGTCAATGGAAGCAGCCAGGCTAAAGCCTAATGCAAATGCTTTGGTACTACTGGCTTTTGTCTGCTTATTTTTTTGGATATTGTTGTTGTTGTTTTTTTTTTTGTTTTTTTTTCCCCCCTGTCAACCCATTTCAAATCAAGAAATCGTCTCTCTTATTTAGTTTTATTTACATGTGAGTGAGTAACATCACCGTAGTCCAAAAAAGGACCAAGGTCCAAATGTTGGTCATGATGTAGTAACTGTAGCGCAGTACGTGCTCATCTATACTGTGGAGAACCATAGAACCATAGCACACATGACTGGCATTAATCAGAACCATAGCACACAAGACTGGCATTGATCAGAAACATCACAGTAATGTCATCAAGCTAACGGCTAAGTTTAGCCTGCGATGCGCTGACATCTTAAATGCTATGGCATGTGCAGATGGATTTTTCCCTCAACTTAAATTGGTCATACGATCTATGCTATCAGCGCTGTGTTGAGAGGGAAGTAGAGCAAGAGAGAGAGATTCACTTATTGAATATACTCAGAAGACTGTCTTATTGATACAAGTATGAAAAGCGTCTGAATGTGTAATGCCGTTAAGAAAGAATTCGCTGACTCAATTGAGACTGCGTTTTCTGTCACGTCCAGCTTGCACGGGGGTTTGGATTAAAACCGTTTGTCTACAGAAGCTTAACCTCTTAAGCCAGACAGGACCATAATTGGTCCCAAATTCTGCTTTAATTTAATTATTAATTTGATTACTGATTACTTTATCTCCTTGTCATGTGTAGTATGTTACTCTGAACTATGATCTGAGCATATCCACACAAACTTCAAGGTGTTACCTATCAAATGGCATCCTGCTTTTGCATCTGATCATCATATTTCTAATGTTATAAGCAGTTTAGTTTGGGTCTGGTTTTTAGATGGAAATTAGTCAAATTGGGCCTTCAGCGGAAGGGGAAAGCTTCACACTGCTCATTTACATTTTTACATTTATGGCATTTAGCAGACGCCTTTATCCAAAGTGACTTACAACAAATACATTTGTTTAAGTAAGTGAATCATCTATCCATCAGTCATCATAAGATAAAGTAATCAATGCTCAGACCAGGGGCCGTAGGCAGTCACAATGCCCACTCCCATACAGCATCCTACAGCTATACATCATTGTGTGCTAGATTGGACATCAACATGTCCCATGAGTTTTCCTGATATTGTTCATTCTCAACATACTAGCTCATACACAGATGGCATTGTAAACAAAATGTCTCTGGATACATTTCATACACTTTTGTGCAGATTTTTTTTTATTTAAATTTAAATGCATTGTTGCATGTTGTTTCCTATTGCTTTAAGGTTGCTATGATGCGGTTTGACAGTTATAAGTTGTTATGACCGGACGTACAGTTTCTATTCATTCATTTCCTGTTTACGTATCAGCCCTGTCACTTTGGTGGCGGCCATCTTGCCTGTGCTCGTCTATTCTCTATGCCCATATAAGGAGGGGTGCAAAAATAGATGTCTTTTCACACTTGAGTGCGAATGGCTTGACTCGACCTCTCAACATTACAATGCTAGCTCTCATCCCTGCCTCCACTGTGCTATTTTACCATTGGTGGCATGGAGATGTGGAACCTGACGTGTTACAGAAACAGTTGGTCATGTCACAAAGAGAGAGAAATATACGTTTGACAGCGTAGCATAACTGAATACTGGCTGTGGGTAAGCTGAGCCAGCTAAGGGTATTGGGAGTGAAATGAGCCTGTTCTGGTTCCTGTATGTTGATGGTTGGTTTTGAATCATCGTGTCAGCCACCTCGCCCTGTCTGAATACTTCTGTTGTGCTACGTTAATGAGCAGTGTTATGTTATGCTAGGCCAAATACTCTGTGCGCAACATTAACCTTGTAATGGGCACTGTGCGTGTGTGTGAGTGTGTCTGCGTGTGTGTGTGGAAATTAATGACTAAGTCACAGCTACATATTTATTTTTCTATGATTCTAATCATAATGGCTATGGAATTTAGAGGAGATGGAAAATACGGAAGAAAAAAACTACCACACTTAATCCTGTAGTTACACTCTCAGTTCTGTTCTTTGAGCTGTCAAAAGAACAGTTTGACAGGGCGGTTACTTCCTCTGACAGGGTCGTTACTTCCTCCTACACGTGTGAATTGTGAAGGTGCGCAAAAGGAGACGGTTAATCTAATAATCTCCTTTAGAATTTCTAAAAAAGGAGACGCTGACAGTTAATCTAATAATACCTAATAATCTCCTTTTATAGAATTTCTATAAAGAAGGTGCTGACAGTTAGTCTAACCCCAACATTCACTCAACACACCGTAAGTGATCGTTAAGCACAGCGTTTATCCCAACACACCCATGAGAGCCAACAAGGCTTCACCACCGATACTGTTGTTGTTGTACCTCCTGCAATGTGATCCACGGAGGCTTCTACTGTGTAGCATCTGGCTAACCTCTTCAGCGGCACAGGAAAGGTGGTGGAAGAAAATGACCCCAGATCGTCTGCTTAGGTGTGGTATCTGTTCCCGCAGAGCAGGACGGCCCCACTTGTAATTCAGCATCAAGTTTATAGAGTTTGTAATAGGCCACATGTGGAATGATGCACGACAAATCAGTCGCTATGTCCTCGTATTGTCTGACAAGCCTGTCACTATGTATGTGCACCTGCAGTGACTCAATGACTCACACACAAGATTGTTGACTGCTTTTTATACATTCGTTTGAAGCATACCATGATACTGACTGACTGTACAATCTGTTTTCTTTTCTCTTTTTAAAAAATAAATAAATAAAATGAAATATGAAATTGTAATTGTATGAGACTTGTCTGTGCTTACTGGTCCTACGATACACCTTGTGGAGGTGGTGTAATGGTGTGGGGAATGTTTTCTTGGCACACTTTGGGCCTGTTAATACCAATCAATCATCGCTTGAATGCCACAGCCTATTTGAGTATTGTTGCTGACCATGTGCATCCCTTCATGGCCACAATTTACCCATCTTCTAATGGTTACTTCCAGCATGATAATGCACCATGTCACAAAGCAAAAGTCGTCTCAAACTGGTTTCATGAACATGACAATGAGTTCAGTGTTCTTCAGTGGCCTTCCCACTCACCGGATCTGAATCCAGTAGAACACCTTTGGGATGTGGTAGAACAGGAGATTCACAGCTTGAAAGTGCACCTGAAAAATCTGCAGAAATTGCGTGATGCAATCATGTCATCATGGACCAGAATCTCAAAGAAATGTTTCCAACATCTTGTGGAATCAATGCCACGAACAATTGAGGCTGTTTTGAGAGCAAAGGGAGGCCCTACCCAGTATTAGTATAGTGTTCCTAATAAAGTGTTCTGTGAGTGTATATATGCCTACAGTAGTAAACAGTAAGACCTTGCCTTATAGCCATTAGGCAGGACGCTTTTATGGTTTGTTTGATTTATAGACTCGTAAAACCTATGTCTCTATTTTACTGTCGCATTAATAAGGAAATACGGATAAGGAAATAATTGTGTATACCGGTTGAAAAGAATGAGGAACACAGACAGCCTTTATTCAAACAGTGGCAGTTGGAGAAAGTTATAGATGATGAAACACCTTCGGTAATGGCTGGAATGATGTAACACCGTCACAGCGGGACCGGTGAGGGTTAAGGCATTAAGGGGAGCTCTCGTCCCGCGGCGCGCGCCACCGGAGCCCTGGGACACCGGCGCTGACGCAGGAGAACGCCCCGCAGGTGAATAAGCTGTCATGTGACTACGACTGGTAGAAGGGACACGCAATGACACAAGAGATTAGTGGTGAACTATGAACTATTTGATAATTGTAACGGTATCTATGAATCTATCTATCTATTTAAAAAAAAAAAAAAGCCATTGCATGAATACAATCTTACTAAATCAAATCAAATCGAATATCATTTGTCACACAAATCGCTTACAGCCGTAATTGATATGGTGAAATGCTTTGGGATCTCGCTCCTCGATCAACAACAGTCAACAACAATCAGCAAATCAACAATACAATATAATCTAGTAATAATAGAACAGTGACAGTAGTCGTGCACAAGGGTGCAGTGAAGGAGGCAGCAGTAATGACTG
>NC_139663.1:22411589-22414089 GCF_951799395.1 Argentina silus
TGTGTGTGTGTGTGTGTGTGTGTGTGTGTGTGTGTGCATGTGTGAGAGAGAAAGAAAGAAAGAAAGAAAGAAAGAAAGAAAGAAAGAAAGAAAGAAAGAAAGAAAGAAAGAATGAATAAAAGAAACAAACAAAACAAACATCCAGCATGTTTTTGTTTATATTCGTCCTGATCCTGAACCTCCAGAAAGCTGAGCACAGCAGTTCCTGTGTGATTGTGTTCTCTGTGTCAGACGCTCTGGCCCAGCCCTGCTATCTCACTGGATTAATACAGATCTCAAATCCTCCCAGTGCTTTCTACTCAAATAAAGAACTCCCGCCTTATCTCCCGTCCCCTCCTCTGAAGTCTCCCATTCGCTCTCTCAGGAGCCAATCGAAATCCTAAGTGAGTTAGGAAAAAAATAAATATAAATAAAATGAAAAAAACAAAATGAAGAAGAAAAAAAAAACCCCACAGGCGCACAGCGACATTTCCATATAGATAGGGGGACCATATAGGGGGAGGACATCAAACGTGTCTGTCTGTCTGTGCTCCCTCCTTCCTCTCGTTCTCTCATCACACCATGATGGAGGGATGGTCTCTTTTCATCTCCGTCATCCAGGGTCTCACATCCCTCGTCCCTCTGTCCCACGTCTTTATTTCTGTTTTAACCCTAACCCTGCTGACGTGAGAGAGGGAAGAAGGACCAGGATGTGGAACCGGAGTTGTGTTCACTTGGAGATGAAGCAGCCGTTTCCCCTTGAGGTGGTCGTTGTGGAAACTCTTCGCTATTTCAACAAAAAATAAATGTATTTCACCTTTATTTTAGCAGGGAGTCCCATTGAGACTCTTTTACAAGGGAGCCCTGCATACCCTGCATACCCTGCATACCCTGCATACACACAGTTTACCATAATACATAATACACACACACTATTACAACATAATAAAGGGCCATTCTGGCCATCGCAAAACCCTCCAGAAAAGGTTATCCAAATGGCTGACTTGAAACGGGTTCCACTGCACAAACCAAAAAAAAACCTCTTTTTTTCAATTATTTGGTTTCTTCTTAAACAACTGGATCTCACACTAAATGTGTATGAATTCATACAAACAGCAGAACACCAAATTCGTATGAAATGTTATAATATGACCTCCCAGGTTGTACGGTACCCCACGGATGGGACTGAGCAGACGTGAAAAGGACTTCTTCTACTGGCTGTTCAATAGGAAGAACTTCTACTGGCTGTTCAATAGGAAGAGCTTCTACTGGCTGTTCAATAGGAAGAGCAGAAACTGGCAGCTCAATAGGAAGAGCAGAAACTGGCAGCTCAATAGGAAGAGCTTCTACTGGCTGTTCAATAGGAAGAGCAGAAACAAGCAGCTCAATAGGAAGAGCTTCTACTGGCCGTTCAATAGGAAGAGCAGAAACTGGCAGCTCAATAGGAAGAGCTTCTACTGGCCGTTCAATAGGAAGAGCAGAAACTGGCAGTTCAATAGGAAGAGCAGAAACTGGCAGTTCAATAGGAAGAGCAGAAACTGGCTGTTCAATAGGAAGAGCAGAAACTGGCAGTTCAATAGGAAGAGCAGAAACTGGCAGTTCAATAGGAAGAGCAGAAACTGGCAGTTCAATAGGAAGAGCAGAAACTGGCTGTTCAATAGGAAGAGCAGAAACTGGCAGTTCTATAGGAAATGAAGACTGCCTCATAAGGAGGTTGGTGGGGAAATCTTTTTGTTTGTGTGTGCTAATTCTTGTTACTGATGCTTAGGTTTGTGAATGCCTTTCCCTGACAACTTACCCTAACCCTAACCCTAACCCTAACCCTAACCCTATCCCTAACCCTAACCCTAACCACTTGACATGGATGCCTAATACTGCCTAACTGCCACGGAAGTCACATCCGTAGCTTCTGATACGCCCTGGGTTGTAATAATTCATACGAATTTTGTGTTCTGCTGTTTTTTATGAATTCGTACAGTTCATTTCGTGTGGGATCCCATTGTCTGCGGCTGCGGCTGTGTTCGCGTGTCACATGCGTCCGTGTCGGAACGCAGGCTGCGGCTCATCTTTCCACTGCAGGGAAGAAAGCGACAACTCCTCGTCAGAGCGCTTCCAGGATGGTGTAAATTAAAATGCAATTAAAAAAAAACAGGCAAATAAGCTCTCCCAAGAGATGTCTCTGGGAGGGGAGGGTTGGGGGGAGAAAAAACAAGCACTAAGCACTCAGGATAAGGGCCTATGTCACTCATCATTTGCATGACATTAGGTTAGGTAGCTTCATCAGAGTTGGGCGACCCAGAGGACACATGCTGAGGCATCACCGCCTCCACCTAACAGAGAGGCAGAGGGACGTACCTCCCGAATCAGAGGGACGTACCTCCCGAATCAGAGGGACGTACCTCCCGAATCAGAGGGATGTCTTCATCGTCTGCCGTGTATCAGAGTACCAGATGATTAATATGCCGGGCCTGTAACCGCCGCTGGAGGGAACGGCCTTCCGCCCAAGGGAGCGCTGCGAGCT
>NC_139663.1:22416589-22446589 GCF_951799395.1 Argentina silus
CACACACACCAATGCGTGAATAAGAACACGCACAAACAAACACACACACACACAAACACACTCATACGCACAGACAAACACACACCCATGCATGAATAAGAACACACCAACAAAAACACACACACACTTACACACAAATGCACACGCACATGCACTCGAATACACATTACACACTATTTATATTCTACTATATTCTACTATATTCTATAGGTTATAGAACACAACGTAGGGAAATGAAACACACGACGTCTCAAACTACAGACAATCCGGCGGTAAAGGAAGCACGTTATTGAATGTAATAAACGGCACAGTGTTTCTGGACTGTTCTCAGATAAACGGTCTGTCATTGAAATTGTTCTTGAGTTTGGAACGGATAGAACCAAGGCCTACACAATCATTTTCGCCACATACGAAGTTGCTAAGACTTTTCGACCTTGATGAGAGTGGAAATGTTCGACATTTTTGTAATGAGTGCCATGTTTTCGCCATATCTGAAATATTGTATGTCTTCCATTCTGTTATTTCCAATAGAGCTGTGACTTTTTTTTTTTTTTTTAATCTTTCGGTTGGCAGGCCGAATTATACCAGTACAGGGAGCCCAAAGGTGTTCAATAATGACGTTGTTTTTTCTTAGATAGAAACCTCCTTTATGCTTTATCCGGACAACTTGAAACATGTAAACGGACTGAACATTTCGACAGGAATCGCATGGAAAACTTTGATGTAAAACCGCGAGCAGCAGACACGCCCTGGTACACAATTAATGCTGGCTTTATGTCTGCTTACTGTTTTAACCTGTTAATGATCTGTTTATTAACCTGTTAATAAGCTGTTTATTATGTCGATATTGGGCTCCTATATAATTTATAAATTACATTCTTAGGTAACCCAAGCTGAATACAAACCTTCCGTCAATTGGGAAGTTCTAAGTCAAGGCTAAGTCAAGGCTAAGTCAATACCTCCAAAGTTGACAATTCTCCCCAAAACCTTTACTATGCGCACAGGGAAACTTTGGAGACCAACGTTAACGTAAAAGGTTTTGGGAGAATTGTCAACTTTGTAGGTTGAGGAGAATTAGGCTCCATCGATGTGAAACCTGCAGGCACCTGTGTGTATCCTGGGCGTAATGGTCATCTCATGGCAACATCGCATACAAGGGAAAACGGTGTGAGGGAATGTGTGTATCCGCAATGGAATTTCAATCGGAGATTTAGACATGGATGTGTATAAAATATAGAGATGGACATGTATAAAGTTTGTGAGACAATGGAAGGTCTGGCTCTAACTCTTAAACCACAAAAATAAAGCATGACACACAAAAACGACTAGATCAAGCCAGATGTTAGTGACAACGGCCACATTCCCTATCCCGTGTAGCCTACACACACACATGCGGTGCAATGCGTCCCTACAAACCCATTTCAAGAACCGTTCGTTTCTGCCTGAGCCAGTGTTAGCGAGGAGGGTATTTAGCTGGTTGTGCTGATGTTGGAGGTTTGTATCGACGAGAAAGGCAATATAAAAATGCACTTGCTCGACATTCCAGTGAGCACTTATCACAAAACCTCGACCAAGGGTGCGCCGGGCGCAAGGCAACATAAACCGCCTTTTGTCTATCCATGGCTCCACGCTATTTCACCCATATTCACCCCATATCATAGGCTACACATTTAGGGTTGATGATCTGAAAGCCATTCACAGTGGATGCAATGATGCGCCTCTGAATTCTACATTGCATTGTTACTTCACGGCTAAATGTCTACCGTCAGTCGTGCATTTCGTTTCTAAAATAGGTCATCAGATGAGATAAAGGAACTCGCAAATTATGGGGGGAGTGAGGACTGACTATGACATTTAATGATGGTTTCTTGGTTATTTGCGACAGTCAAGAGTTAAATTGTCTTTCGCCCCAATGCTGTTGCTAGGGAAGGAGGGCGTATTCGCGTCCCGAACGCAGTTGAAGGGCAAATGAAAAACCACCAATATGACCGGAATCCGTTGCTTTTAGCGACTGGTTTTAATGTAAGCGATGTCCTGACGTCGTAAAGAATGTATTTCCTGTATGAAATGCGGGTAATCATTAGTGGATGGTGTGATATTTCGCTCGTTACTATTCATTACCTTATAAGGAAGGGCAGCGCTATATCGTGCCTGTTCGCAATAGGCTGGCCGTTGCCGCTCTATGGACGCTTTGCTGTAACCCTTGGTGTGCTGAATTATACTTAAGGGGGGGGGGGAGCATATAGATTTTAGCTTTGATGTTCCGCATTTCGTGGTTGTTTTCACGTTTTCACGATCCTATGCGTTGTATGACGGCCATCAGAGATCGGATCAAAATGCGTCATTTACGCGTACGGAACACCACGGCGTAATCATGTCTCATCAATCATTCATATTCTGCTAATTAGTTAAAATATTAATGGACGAGGAAGCCTCGTTCTGCAGGGCATATCAAAACAAAAGTTGATTTAAAGTGTCACGTCATCGTGGGGCATAGGCCTACACTGAAATAAAGAGAGAGACGATTGGATTCGGGTTTTAAGAGCGCACTTATTTGCGTGTTGGCATTAAAGTTGACAAGAAGGTGGATGCCACCAGCCGTTTGGTGTGTGACAGGGTTCA
This sequence comes from Argentina silus, assembly GCF_951799395.1. Lineage (NCBI taxonomy): Eukaryota > Metazoa > Chordata > Actinopteri > Argentiniformes > Argentinidae > Argentina > Argentina silus. The sequence continues at coordinate 22,419,212 of NC_139663.1, forward strand.
CGTGGCTTTAGAGAAACGCCTGGAGGAAACAGCACTGTTTTCAGTGTCGGAGTGGTGTGACCTACATACTGCAGTACACGGGTAAACTGATAGGACCTTTCATTTTCACTCGAGAAGGGAACTATAAACAAGGTGTTGCATTTAAGTTGTCTTGACAATTAAGACTACGTAAGCTGGTGAGGGGTATGTTCGCATACAGTACATGGGTTGTGGTAAACTAGACTTGGAGGAGGTCATTTAATTGTGGCAATCGTTTAATTGTGCAAATTAAATGTACTTTCATATCATTTGATGGAGACACGTGTTTATCTTTGGATGAAGTGCGCAGTCTGTTGCTAGGCTGACACATCTCGGTAGATACATGAGTCCTTGAAGAGAGAGAGTGGCAAATTTCGGCTCTTCCAAACGGACATTTACGTTTATTAAAGATGCGCTTCGTTAATCCTATCATTGCTAACAGCATCAATGCTGATTACGTTTATTGATACGACAAGGTCGTAGTATCGACAGTTATTCTAAAGGCACGGTGACCCGTGCCGAACATTATGAGAGACCGCTTTCAACGTCACTTATGTTTCAGTTAGACTATCAATGTGATAGCCTATGATTCCCCTTCATGGTTATCTCATATGGTGATTATTATTCGCAGAATAAAATCACCGTATCCTTTTCATCATATTTATTGGCTAAGATCGGACAAATAGGTTATAGACCAACATAACGCTATGTCATGCTATGCATGTCTGGGGGAAAAAAACAAAACATATCCAAACATTTTCGAACTCAAGTTTTGAAACTCTTGCGCCTCTTCATTGACATTTAAATTCAACATGTTATGATCGTCCTGATCAAATGAAACTTGGTAGGGGGTATGATCGTTTGTTTGAATAGAAGTCACACGGTAATGCACGTTAATGTCCATATTGCTCTCTCTGGCAGTCCGGCTCTGCTCGGAGAGTGGAGGATAAACCTCTGTGCAAGCCCTTCACCTCCCCCTCTTCCTGACGTCATGTCCCTGGCTATTGCATGAACTGCTCTTTGCAGTGTGAATATCTTTCTGCTTACTGCCTGCGAGGACCTTGAGTGTGTGCGAGAGAGAGAGATAGGGAAAGAGGGAGAGCGAGAAAGAGGGAGAGCGAGAGAGAGAGAGAGAGAGAGAGAGAGAGAGAGAGAGGGGAGTGGAGGAGGGAATACAATTTTGGTTTGTTACAACTGGAAAACTACCAACCGAGAGTAGAACGCACCGAGCGAAGGAGCATCAACCGTTCCTACATTTCAACGTTCGTTCGCTGCAATCGGACCGGGCGAGAATGGAATTACCTGCCGCCGGAGAGCACGTCTTCGCGGTGGAGGGCATCGAAAAGAAACGCATTCGGAAGGTAAAACTTAAGCGCGTAAATGCACATCTTGTTATCTTGTTCTACAATGTTATATCGGTTTCTCGCGCCTAACCAAATCTCTCCGTCTTGTCCACAGGGTAGAATCGAATACCTGGTAAAGTGGAGAGGGTGGTCACCCAAGTAAGTCTCAATATTATTTTATTTTTGTACATGATTACTAATGCTCTTTTACGCACGATAGAACCTGTGTGGCTTGTGCAGCAATACAATGTTGTTTATTCTAAAAAAAAAAAAAAACTCGATATGGGCGCGCTAAAGAGAGAGAGAGAGAGAGGGAGGGAGGGAGGGAGAGTCTAGGCTACGGATAGAGTGGTAGGTATGTGTTTCAGTGTGTAGCCACGGATGCCTTAACTAATTTATGCGAGGGAAGGGGGGTAGGCACAGCCATGTAATCCCGTTTTAATTATTTCTGCACTGCCAGCAAATTTACGAGACAGTGGTGGTGCTAAAATGGCCGACTGTAACTCGGTGCACCGAAAATATCACTGGTCTTATAGCCTTTCCGAAACCGTTAGCGTTGGGAGAGTGCAGATACAGATCTATTTGCACTGGCAGCTCTCTGGCGAAGACGACTAGAGACTTACCCAGAGGTTATTTACTGTGGCAGACATGTGATCCGCATTTGTTTTGGAATGAGCTTCCCTTTGCCAGATATCATAAATCATATCGGAGAAGAATACATTAGGGCCCTACCAGAACACATTTTTGGACATGGTGATGAATGCGCACAATGACTTACTCCATATTACACCGCAACGACATTGTAAAGTCAAGAATTCGATTGATAACCCGACTGACTGGCAGTCTTTTGTGTAGCCTGCGGCGATAAGTGTCTGTTTTTGTCCTAAGAGAGCATCTTGTGATGCCTAACCCGTTCTGCTTGCAGATACAACACATGGGAACCTGAAGAAAACATCCTCGACCCGCGTCTTCTGGTCGCGTTCCAACACAGGTGAGACATCAGACGTGGCCTAGCGAAAACACGACCATATATGGTCATGGGAGGAGGGGCGGTGTGGTGACTGTTATTGACACCCATGTGGACCGTACAGGCCTATCCCATGGGGGGCGGAGGGCTTGGCTGGCTGAGAGAATTCAACACGCTTATGGATGGATTGGATATGCGCAAGTGTGCATCGTTTTAATAATAGTGCGTTTTTTTAATTGAGTTGACATTAGACGCCATGGCTTGGTGTCTAAGTCAGGTCTCACCTAGACCACGCAAGGCCAGAGAACCGCTGTTTTCGTTGGAGAACCGAGGAAGTTGTTAATTGTCGAGAAAATGTGAAGAGTTTCGATATATAAACAGGCTTCACATAGCAGGCTTCACGAACATGCAGGGCTATCGATATTCCTATTAGAGCAAGGCAATGTTGCGCGCATGAATGGCGACAGAAACACATAGCAATAGCCTGCACTGACTGAAACCATCCATTTAGACTTAATACATAGTAATATACATATATTGTGTATATATATACGCAACTGACTCTGCAAATACCCACACCACACAAACATAGGCCTATAATTCTCCCTCTGGATTAGGCCTACATTAAATCCCTACATTGATATACGTCATTAGGCCTGCATTGTTCACAAACACATCCCACTGTCAGGCGGACTGGACTGCGTTAATGGACACATATGTCGCTGCCATCTTAGAAGAACGACGTGTCACAACAGCGTTGTGTTCAGGCGACCGGTTTTACCCACTGGATACCAACCACCGTAGGCCAAGTCGCGCTGTTCATGCCGTGGTACAGGACAGGGAGAGAGAGAGAGAGTGGTGGGGGGAAGGGTAGGCCTATTACATTTATGAAAGCACTAATTGACATCCACTGCTCTCCGGCATTTTCCAGTGGGCGACCTCATATCCCCAGTCCCCCAGCGGGCCTGTGAGTGTGTGTCTGGGGCCGGGCGGTCGGAGGGCTGCCGCTGGGCCGTGCTCCCCATTCCCAGAGGACGGGGGGAGGATGGGGGAGGGGAGCCAACATGGGAGGCGGTAATTGCCAAATCTTCTGTAAATAGGGGTCGCCCCCGCTGCAAGTCTCTTGTGTGAAACCACACACGTTATCGCGTTATGATGCAGAACGTTCACGGTTGACTGTTTGCGTCACCACGGGGTTTTACTCCGTTATCATAGATGCAATACTGAAGCAGGCTGTCCGTGTTTTGACGACATGCGTTACGGTATATCGAGTAGCAGTTTGGGTGCGTCCGGTTAGCCAGTTTACGAGCAAATAATGACCCGGGGAAAAATATAGGCTTACATAGAAGGCTTTAATAACACAATTATAACATTCTCCCCCTCCTGTTGTTTTGAATGCCGTTTTTAAACCCACACAAATGTGATTTTTTTTTTTATTATTCCTGTCAGCGGTAAATCTCTTTCATCTAGTTTATTGATGTTCTCCAGCCTTGTATTCCAACCGTTTCGTACACACCGTATAAGCCTCATTAGGATTTGAATGTGTCTGAGAGGATAGGGAGAGGTCCAAGGGGCTTGCATTGGGAGAGAATGTTAGGGAAACAGAGGTTCCCCCCGCTGTAGGCTTAATTGAATTTCTTCCTCATAATGAGAATATGGAAAGGGCCGATTACTATGGAGAGAGAGAGATATGCAAATACGGACCATAATGCTTTGCAGCAGGTCACACTCGGGCCTACATTAATCTTCTAAATCTAAATTCCACTTTCAACCTTGAAAAGATCGACATTTCAGACATGTTATACTGGAAATGGCACTACAAATGCTATGAAATTAGAGTGTAATATGCATAGGTGTTTCACTTCTGCATTAAACGTTTTTCTAAGACCTTCTCTATCTTCCTTTATCAATTGTAGGTCAATATGATGACACAAGAAGCTGTTCAGTCCACCCTTATTACAAATACTATAATGTTGTTTTTCTTCTGTTTTCACAGAGAGAGACAGGACCAGCTGATGGGATATCGCAAACGGGGACCGAAACCAAAAAATCTCTTAATCCAGGTAACTGTCATCATCGCCAGAGGGTTTCTACAGAAGCATGTCATATGACTTGCTGGCATTTCCATTCCATTGAGAAACCAGTTTCATTTCAGCATTTACCTTTAGGGAGGGAGAGAGGGAGAGAGAAGGAGTGAGTGAGAGAGGGAGTGAGAGAGAGGGAGAAAGAGAGAGACACACACACGCCAGTGTCAGGTGTTTGGGAGATCCTCTCATTATGGCCGTGGTTATTTTGAGTAGATTTGCATTCAGAGAGAGACGGGGGGACTGAGTCCTCCAGCTGGTCTGGCCTGCAAACCCATCATGAAACACTGCGTTGCCTGAGGTTATGAAAACATTGCTTCAGCGGATTCATTTTATTTTATGCTAATATCTAATATCTAGTATGTGCAAAATGGCTGTTTTCTTTTTAGTGTTTTTTTCAAGTGGTGTACAGAGCGATGTTATTTTTTCCCCCTAATGAATAACCATGTTGCCTGTGGGAAGTTTGATATGCTGTTCTTTTTTTCCACGAAAGTAACGTGTTAGCTCTAAAATGAGCGTTTACAATGGTGATTCAAACCAGGACCTACGCTGCTCGAGAGGATAACTAAACACCATCTCCCTCTTCGCTCCCTGAGGTCGGAGTTTTACAACATTGAATTCGGAGCCATGTTTGGTTATAAGCTGTTAAGGACTGAGAACCTTTATTGCTGCTCCTCAGGAGACATGCCTCACTGCCAGACTCACACGTGGCCTGGAATCAGGGATAAAGCGTGACACGTCTAGTGGCATCTTGAGGGTCTCTCTAAAATGCCTCTCTGGGGGTCAGGAGGGGAAGGGGACAGAATGGTGGGAGGTATCCCATGTCAGCTCTCCTCACCCGCCCGGTGTCCTGTGTCCTCTGTGCTGGGGTGATGTCTGCACCCTGAGTGTATCAAGTCAAGTCTTGTTTATTTCAATGAAACGCCTGAGGCAGAGCAGATCTACAACCAATCAGTCATCATCAACACCAGAATGTAACAAGGATAATAAATCAAATACAAACTGTAGCAATAATAAAACAGTAAATATATTCAAATTAAATATACGGTGATATATAATATATTAAGCGATATGTATAGCATGTTCAGTGTATGGAGGATGCATGTACAATAATTGTGTGCGTCGACTTTGACAGTGCCCTCTAAATCACCCCTGAGGGGATAAATACAGTCATATTGAACTGAACTGTATTGACTGGTCCTGCTGAGGCCCAGTTATGAGCAGCAACATGGCATAAGCACAGACTTGTTACTTGTAATGGGAATTCCTGTTTTCTACACTGGTCTGTTTTCTACACTGGTCTGTTTTCTATACCGGTCTTTGTGTATTATTTGTATCTCCCTCGTTCGTTCGATCAGAACAAGTGAAAGATGAAACGATGGCTGTGTTCCAAAATGCGTTCTTGCGCTCTATGTAGAGCGCATATCTTACTTGGTATACGCTCCAGATAGGGTGCAAGAATGCATTTTGGAACACAGCCGATGTCTTTCTCTCTCTGTCATTATTCGTAATAATAATTTCCTGTTTTTTTCCCATCTTGTTTTCCAGGTTCCGTCATTTGCACGGCGGTCCAGCATCCCGGCCGGTCTGGAGGAGACGCCGCAGGACGCGGAGAGCCGCCTCAGGTCCGACCCGGTCCAGATGCAGCGCTCCCAGCCCCAGCAGTACCAGCTGAACAGCAAGAAGCACCACCAGTACCAGCCCAGCAGCCAGGAGGTCTCCGCCGACCAGCTAGCCAACGGGAAGAAGAAGTACTTCTACCAGCTCAACAGCAAGAAGCACCACCACTACCAGCCTGACCCCAAGATGTACGACGACCAGTCTGCTAGGCCGCCCAAGGAGGTGAAAGGTCAAGAGCAGCCCAGTCAACCCACCAGCGCCAACCCCGGGTGGAACCTGCCGCCGGCCCTGCAGCAGAAATGGGTACGGGACAAAGACACGGGCTGCCTGAGCAAAGTCAAAGACCTGGCGTTGGAGTCGAAGAAACCTCCGGCGGCAGCAGCGGCGGTGGCCGGCCTCGGCCAGGGCGAGAGCGAACGCGCCCTCAGGCCCGGCTGCAAGGAGGCGGCCCTCCCCAGCGCCGTCGGCAGCAACAAGATGAAGATCATCAAGAACAAGAACAAGAACGGCCGTATCGTCATCGTCATGAGCAAGTACATGGACGGCAACAAGACCCCGACGCCCAAGGGTAAGCACGGAGACTCAAGGGCGGATGTCAAGCAGTCAGAGACCAGCCTGGCAGAACGGCTGCACCCGGAGAACAGCGTCCCGAAGGAGATCTGTAACGGCAGTTCGCCGCCTGCAGCCGAACATCCCAAAAAGTGCTCTCCAAAGGACGGACATTTCTCCAAACCGTCGCCCAGCACAGCGGAGGAATATAACACGGAGGAGGCTAGGGGTCAGGCGGACTTACCGGACGATCAGCCCTTGCAGCTGACCACCAGTCCGCCCCCCACACCCTGGGCTGTGGATACCAGCACCCCTACCCCTACCCCTACCTCTACCTCTACCCCGATGGACTCGATCAGAACCCACCCGCACCCAAACGACCGGAAACATAAGCTCTCCGACTCAGGGGAGGACAGGATGGCGTGTAAAACATTTCTGGGCTCCAGGAGTTTCAGCGTCCCCAGTGCCGTGCCCAGTCCACCTCAGGACAAACCCATGGACCTCCATTTCAGCGGCCCGCGCCGCAGCGGAGGGTTTGGATTCGAGGCTATGGACACGGGTCAGGAGGAGCCGATGGATCTTAGCTGTTCAAAGAGCAGGAAGCAGTCTGAGCCAAAACCTGAGCCTGCCCCTGCCCCTGCCCCTGCCCCTGTCTCTGCCCCTGCCCCTGCCCCTGCCGCTGCCCCTGCCCCTGCCCCTGCCCCTGCCCCTGCCCCTGCCCCTGTTTCTGCCCCTGCTTCTGCTTCTGCTCCTGCCCCTAAGACACCAACTCCAGAGGTAGAGGAATCTGAGAAAAGTACAGAGAAGGCCAAGGAAGAGCCTGTTCTAAAAATCTCACCTTTTATGGGCAACATCATCATCACGGACGTCACCACAAACTGTCTCACTGTCACTTTTAAGGAATACGTACCTGTTTAACAGCTCCTGAACCGTTCACAACTGAGGCTTACTGACTGGACTTGGCCATGTCAATATGTGCATATGTAAAAACATACAAGAATTTTGTACATATGGAAATTTATAATTTATCACTCAGATCAATACGTTTCTTATGATGTTTTATACTGGAACTCCTCTGTGATGTAGTAGTCGAACTACGGCCCTCATGGACGTGAGTGACTGCGTTCAGGTGGATGTTAAGGACGAGAAAAATATTAATTATCCGTTGTATGAAACTTCAGGCTACATGGAATAGCTTTTGCTGTTGTTGTGTTGGGATATATACCAAACTTGTCGCCGGAGATGTATGAAGTTTTATAGAAATGTGGTACTTAATGATGGCAATATGTATTGGTCCATAAGAATGGACATTGCTGAGTGGCTATAGTGATCAAAGCACTTAATTGCATTCACCTGTGTGTATATTAATTTGTACTATGTACTATATTGTACTGTATGTGGAGAAATATATTTATCCTCCATAGTTTTTTATATCATTTTCATTGCTTTACAATCTACTCCAATCTGGTGTCCTGAATCTGAGCTCTGTCATATTTCCTATGGTGTTTTGTTTGTGAGTGTAGGAGCAATTCATGAGCTATGAAATGCAACTGTGAAACGTTGGTGTGTGACACAGTACGTGCCTCCTGGATGGCAACATCAACGGCTCAGAAGACTGAGGTATGAATCACACATGTTTCAAGGCATAATAAGTAAATACCTTTTATTCCGGTCTAACCTGTTAGCCATGATCTGCTACATGCACTTTTTACCTTTGACAAGTCTTTTAGGAAACAAAGTGTAAGTTGCAGTATTTCATTGGGCAGAGTCAGGCTAACCATTAAGGAAGTTACCTCTCAAAGATGAGTAATGAAGGCTTGAGTCATTTTTCCCTTAAAGGAAATTCTGATTTATTGATTTTCATCCTTATTACGTTGATGTATTGCATCAGACCCCACAGATGGTAGACGTCCATATGATAGAGCTCTGTGGTGGGCCTCTGTGGTGGGCCTTTCTGTACATTTGAGTACCCCAATAACAACTTGGCATTTCAGGCATTCATCTCAACTTGCTACTGAAGTTTGCTCTATGGCCTCATGGATTGATATACGTTACTGTTATTTGTTCAGCACAAAGCTACCAGGGTTGCTAGCCATGCACTTCTTTTTTTAGTGATTCTCAACATGCGTCTTTGCAAAAATATAAAAGCTAATGTGAGTTGCTTATATTTTAAAGGCTTATATATTGATCCTAACAGATACAATCCAATGAGCACAAGCTATTTTGATATTGCTGCTAAAGTGTAAATGCTATAGTACTTTCTGTCTTTGAAAATACGTTGGATCGGATGTAATCTACATAAGAGTCTAGAGTCTAAATTACCTTCAATGCACATTTCGTGCAAAGAAAAGAAGAATGCTATGATGAAGACCTGGGATTCAGGACTGAGGTTGTTACAAAGTTATGCTGTTCAAAGTTGTTATAATACTGTTTAAAAAGCTAGTACGTATTATCATTTTGTTGTTCAAAACCGAGCTTATTTGCCCCCTTCATCAGAAGCTGAAAATATATACCTTTGTGTAGGACATTTGGCACAGCCTACTTTTGACGGTCCTTTTTCTTGAGTCCTTTTTTGTTCGGGATTTGACGGAAGTTTCCGTTCCCTGCACTTCAAATGCAAAATAATTGTTCTAAACTGTTTTCTGAGGGTGAGGGCTGGGAGCGTGTGGTTGGCACGGCTTACCTGAAGGTATGTTTTACAATAAAGCAGAGAAAGAGACGTGACCTTGTTCGGGTGCTGTCTGACATCGGCATGTTGTGCACTGTGAGTTACATCATGCACTGCTTATAAGGCTGATGAATCGAAGCATTGTTAAACTCTACAAAATCGGAGAAATGTCTTTATTTGCATTGTACGCTTGTGTCACAGACCGTTTTGCTCCATGTTAATTTACCCAAAATATTAACTATTGCAATTTATGATCGTTTGGTTCGTTTTCATACCATATGCAAATAGACATTCTTTTGAAAGGTGGAAAGTACATGCAAAAGGGAAACCTTTGTTTGGAAAACATTTATGTTGGTTCTTTGACCTTTAAATGGAACCACAGATCAAGTTGCATAAGCACAAACAATCCCGCACAAAGGGCCCTCTGTATTACATAACTGTACTGGCCACTCATATTATTACAACTTTACTGATGCATTATTTTTCTACCGCAGCAAAGACAACTTGGCCTTCAGCAGGAATTTACAACAAGCACAAAACAGCGGGGTGGGGGTATTATATAATATATCATTGTGTATCCCCCTAAGGAAAAAAGGTTAGGTGGAATGAACCTTTGACATGTATTTGCCTGTCTTAACTACCAAATCCTGCGACCTTTTGTAGTCCTTTGAGTATTCAGCTGTCCACAGTCCCGCCATCACCTGTCACAATTAGTTGGGGGAAGCTCAAAACGTCATGTTTTTTTCGTATGTGTAGATTGAGGCGAGTATGTTGTGCTACATGATTTGAGTATGAGAATACTGCTCTTCAGAATGACCGACAAGTAGACCTATTCATATTTACACTCACAGTAATGTGTGCTATTTAACTTTGGACCATGCCTCCACCCAGCAAGTTGACCTACCCATCTCTCCACGTCCCCCACACCCCCACATCGGTGAGTTCCAAGTGGGTTGCGACCAGTAGCGCACTGGCCATCTGGACCACCAGGAGAATTCCCGATGGGACGGTCGATCTGTGGGCTGCGAGGGCGGTGAGCGACGCTATTTGTGGGCTGCAGGGCCGGTGCCCGGTCGTTTTGCTGTCCCAGTCCGTCCCTGGTTGCGGCTGACTCTTTCCCTGAACAAGTGTCGTGTCGCGACGTGTTGGAAGTTTTTCCCTGATTATACTATAGGCTAACCCAGGGTGGAAGGTAAGAAGGCCAAATAGATTTGCAGCAAAGCGAGCAGTACACCTATAAACCCTGAAAATCCTGATTCTCTTGCTCTTAACTAAGTAGGCTAGGCTAGGCCCAATGTAGAGGTCAGTCACATAATTCTGACATTAAACGAGCCTTTTGCTGCCGTCGAAACAAGGAGTCAAAGTATTGTTCTGTTGTGAATGTGTTGTTGTTCATTACAGGCCTATTGAGCGTGGGCCTACACAATCCCTCTAATCCGTTATATATCCTTTATATATCCCTGATAAATCCTCTGATAGAACAACATTAGACGTCAATGTGTAGCCTACAGGCATATGCTCGGCCCTTTGGCGTGTTTTCACATTTATTAAAATGATTTGCTGTTCTTTACTGGTCTGATCTAAACTCGCTTTGGCAACTGCTTTGGCAACTGCAATTGGAAATCATTTTTGAAATAAAACTATTACCGCGGTGTGTTGGCAAGTGGAGACATATGCAGCCATGTATGGTGTGAGACCTTGAGTTGAAAGTTGTTAAAACATGTGTTTCGATAATATATAGACCCTGAGTATGAATAATTGTAACTCCCAAGGGAGTTGCTTATCAAAGTATGCAGCGTGATCTATTGCCGTGTGGTATGCAACCTTGAAGTCTGTAGCGCCCATTAACGACCACTGATACACACCGAGAATTGTAATTGGACACACACACACACACACACACACACACACACACACACACACACACACACACACACATACACACACACACACACACACACACACACTGCGATAGTCTGCTGCGAACTTAACGCCATGTTGACATTTCCCTCAAAAGTCGTATTCGTTTGTCGAATGAAGCCTACATCAGCAAAGGACTTGTTTGTGGACGAGGCCTACAGAGCCCAGGAAAAGGGAGAAGAAACATTGTTCATCTCAGTCATTTCCTCCTTCCAGTGTCAAACAATCCTGCCAAAGAGAAGAGCTTTAACACGTTTGTTTTAAACGTCATTCCTTTATTTCTATAGGCAACGAAAAGTGATTTGTTCTCGCAAATGCCTTTTATGGAGATATTTGTTTCCTCCCTTATACGAATAAATCTCTTTCTTCAGACAAAGCTACGAGGAAGACCTGTTGATGTTGTCCAGATATCAGACTTTGCTCTGAATGTTTTTGTATTCCTATTTAATTTAAGGGTTATCTAGACAGCTTGATTGGAAAAACCATGGCGAAACCTTTTCTTGATTGAAGCAGATTTATTATTTATTTATTATTGTATTTCAATAGCTTCGAAATAGGGATTTAAGTTAACTTCTCAAATTCCACACAGATTACACTGCGTGCTTATAGGGTCAATGATGGGTCTGTATACTTGCAAAACATTTTTGTATAAATCTAACTGTGTAAGCTTAATAATGGTGGTATAGCCTTTAGTGTGAATATGATTTCGAACATGTTCAAATAAGATATAGGCCTATAGTATTGATAATCTAATATGTTCCTTCTCATAGGTTATTTATTGATAATAACGATAATGCCTATTTTCGGGAGAAACAATATTAAGAAGTTTAAATCATTTTAGACATGAGTTAATATCTTTAGAACAAATTATCGAATTCCTGCATGCTTTCCGATGGTTTATGCCACGTTTGCATGAATATAATTTGTCGACAGTCGGTTATCTGTTTTCAGTTTGCATTCATTAAGACGGTTTGAATGAATGTGTTTACAACTGAAGTACTGTTCATATCAAGTTGATAAATAAGAACTAGCTCTAAAGATTGTCATAAAACAAGTCTCCCATACTACAGTCAGCCGATTGCCTGTCGCAAGACGCCACGGTTGAATTCATTGGATCAAATGTTTTTAGGTTTTCCCTTTCGGTTTACTGACAAAGCATATAATAGCTTACTCTTAGGAAAATGTTCCGTTACTCAGTAGCGAGTGTAATATGCTGAAATGGAGACAGCCATTTTCTCTCGTCTACCCGCTTCAAGCAGTAGATCGAATGTTCTCTGGGGGTTTTGCTGTTTAGGAAATGGTCGCTTGGAATAGCCCACTGCGAGCTGGAGGAGTAGCCTAATAAACCACATATCTGAATAGTGCTATGAGCGCACTATGTCAGTTTCAATAGCCTATGACCGCACTCTGAATTTGCCAACTGACCAAAGAAGTCCGCCATTTTAGTTGAATATACTGTAAGGCAAATGCAACGCCTCTAAATTGTAGGTTATTTAATTTGGTTATTTTATTGAAAGATAAGGAACACAAGGAGAGGGGAAAACATGTACTGAGTATTTACACTTGAACATGGTAACCAACAAAAAAGCATCATCAAAGACTCAAAAGGCTTTGGGAAGTCTGGTGCCTGGATAACAAATTGCAAGGTAAAACAAATGTCAAAGTCAAACACGGAGAGAACAATAATGCCAAATAGATCTGTTATTGGCATTTTTTACACTTAATGGCCTATCAAGATAATGGTCACCTAGCAGTCCGTTTGATATATAACCCTATATAACCCTGTATGACGATCTCTATAGGCCTAACCACTTAAGACGGACGGGCCCATAATTGGGCACAAATTCTGCTTTAATATGATTATTAATTTGATTATTGATTACTTTATCTCCTTGTCATGTGTAGTATGTTATTTTGAACTATGATCTGAGCATATTCACACAACTTCAAGGTGTTCCCTATCAAATGGCATCCTGCATTTGCATCTGATCATCATATTTCCAATGTTATAAGAAGGTCTTTTAGGCGGACATTAGTCATATAGGGCTTTCAGCTTAAGCGAATGCTCTGTGGAGTAATTGGCCATTTCTGCCACAGGGTTTTCATAAACGTCATAACGCAGGACTGGGAAGATCCGATATGACTAAGACACAACTGATCTAGCAGTCAAGTGCAAAACAGAAACATTGTGGCAACCCGCGGAGCATATAAATAGAACAAGTGTGACGTTTCGCATTCCACCTTTATCACCGTAACCTTCTCGTGCGTGCCAGCAGCTCTGCTTTATCATGTTGACGTTTCATAAGACCGAGGCCATACCAAGTTTAGGCCAATGATTGATTTCATATCATTATGCTCCTTAAAGAATATATATGGAGAAAATGTAGATTCGTTGGAGAGTTGTAAGGCCTATAGGCTTGTAGGCCTAGCATCCTAGGGTTCATTATTGTTCTTTCTGTGTTAATATTACATTTTATAGTCATTTTATTTGAACATTTTACAGTTACCTCTAATGCAATCTGTAGTTTGCTAATTCGTGTTGAGATTGTAACTGTTCTTCAGCATAGAGAGAGAGAGAGAGAGAGAGAGAGAGAGAGAGAGACAGAGAGAGAGAGAGAAAGACGGTGGTTAAACCGGTAGTGAAAATACATGCTGATTCATTCTCATGTTGAATGTGGTTTTCGTCTGCAAAGTGTTGGTGTTTTTCTGAACAGAAAATGTCCTCCAGGAGAGCGGGACGGGGCGCACAGCGGTGCAGGCGGAGAGCGCGGGTGAAGGCGGTTGCCCAGAAACGAGCGAGCCAATAATGTTTTACCAGCTTGCTCGATGTATCCTCTATGGATGTCGCCATTACTGCACTGCGGGCAAGCCGAGACCAATCCTCGGCACCATCAAATGAGCCCCGCAGATATACTGTTCCCTCTTTGGCACACGTATTCGACGTTTTCCTAAATATAGTCGGTGAGATGGTATGAAATGTCGGTCTCACGGTCTGTGTATCAAAATGGTGGTTCATATGATTTCGACGCTACCATTGTCTGCTCCTCTTTGTCTTCTCATAAAGCGGCAGGAGATGAATCAACGCGTTATGTGTATCAGCAGTATCTGTCGCGGTGTTTGTTTAAGGTAGACATATTTTACAAGGTCAAACACCACCTATGTTCTCCACTTGTCTTTCGTGTAAAGAAAGGATTCATCTTTCGACGAACGGGTTCGGTTTTATTTTGACAGTCCCATGGGCTGTGTGTGACGAGCGTAAAAAAACATGATAAATACACTATCTTCCACCATATTTGTTGATGAGCATATTTATGAGCTATGGGACTGCGATACAACCGCGGAGCTGCGCTCTGATTTTGGCGAACAACACCTGAATAATTAAACCAACTGTCCAATTAAATGTTGACGCATGTAGGCTCCCGGCTAAACCTTTCCTGCATTATTCCATGTTTTCATGGAAGTAATACAATAATGTAAAACCCGACCATAAGTCCCTCTATCTCTTTTTATCCAGCCCTACACACATTTACTTGTATTTTTTCTTCCTTGCCCAATGGGTAAGCATCGTGTGTAATTCACTCATCAAACGTCATCCATTTGATATGCAATTAATGTGCAATTAAATCTGTCAGTACTCTAAAACAGGATCACGTACTATGTTCAAGTTAAAGTACTATAGACCTTACACATTCGTGACCAGTATCACATTTACTTTCAGCACAAGCTCACTGCATTAAAATGTGGTATAGTCATGACTGCTGTACACTCAAGGGTTAGCCTATGTTTTAGACTAACGTATTTTAGTAGCCTGCGAATAGGCTGAAGATGTCATCAAGGCTATGTGCACCGATGACTTTTAAGTGTCAACCTAACGGAGGCTCAGGTGTAGATTAACATGCAATGGCAGTTTCAGATGTCCTCTTAGTCTGTCTGCATCTGATGTTAGGCATACGTCGTCCTCATGGATATTGTTATTGTTATTATGTTATTTATCTTTGACGACAGCACCCAGAATCTGTCAAACTGTCAAACAGACAGTTAATTAAAGCAATTAAAGCCACTTCTTAGTTTTTATTGTGTGTGGTAGTCATAGTAGATTATATTAAGAATAATGATGATTGCAATAACAATGACGTTAATAATAATGATAATAATAATACTAGCCTACTACTACTACTACTACTACTACTACTATTATTATTATTATTACTACTACTACTACTACTACTACTGCTACTACTACTACTACTACTACTACTACTACTACTACTACTGCTACTGCTACTACTACTACTACTAAACTAATAATAATAATGACAACAATACAACATAACTATAATTATAACAATGATAATAATAATAGTTAATAATAATAATAATAATAACAATAACAATAATGAAAATAATGTTAGTTTCATTGGTAATTGATTACCTTTACCTTGATATCCTTTACGATTTAGATAAAACCTAATTCATTTATTTTAAGATATTTTATGCTAAATAATAATAATAATAATAATAATAGTTATAATAATGGTAATTGTAACGATAAGAATAAGAATGTAACAGTTATTATTATTATTATTATTATTATACGTATAATTATTATTATTATTATTATTATATTATTATCTGATGTAATTTGATGTTTTGATATTGTGTTTTATTGTGATTATATACTACGATAATTACTGTAGCATTAGTTGATAGAGAATTATCAGATTATATCAGATGTTGGCCTCGGCCTATGTTAACATGTGTCGAATCAGGGAAATGCTGTTTGTAAAGCAGTAGAGAGTAGAAACCAGCTTCTGTTTGAATTGACCGTTTAACGAGGTATCAAAAGGGCCACAGGTTTCCAGTTCGGGTTACAGGTACAGCAATATATTGTTGGCTTGTATCTTGAATTTAGATCAACATGCAAATATCCATATCAATGAGTATACCCTTCTTGAGAAATTATGAATTAGATTGTTAATTCAAAAGCAATTCAATGTAGGCTACTGTACAAATTATAGCCATTCTGTCTCCTGATGGTTGATAATAGGACGTTTTCATACAGGCTATCCCCTTCATTGTCCGACCATAAACCTCGCGTTAAACTCCAATTTCCAGTTTATTGAGGTTACTTTGGACCGGATATTCATGAAATAATTATCGTCAAATCCAAGAAACAGTCATAATGTTTGACGGTCAAATAAACCAGTGATTTATTTCCAAACAAACTCGACTAATTTCATGCCTACAAAAATGATTGGATCTCTGTGGGGCTTTTTGTCAGCAACGCAAGAATGTGGGGAACTATTTCACACAATCATATAATGAAGGCCATCTCTCACATGATTTAAAAAATATGCAATGGAGGTTGGTGGGACTCTTTATTGCATGCATTTACATTCGGGGGAAGTTGGCCTACTACCTAATTAAGCTTTTTGCTTATCAATTTGCTAGACAAAAGACTGATTCACTTAACCGTCGTTTGTTTTCTTCTGTTTGAGGACCGATTTAGATCATAATTGGCATCAATATGATCTATAATAAAAATGATGCGCGCGGATTACTGATCACGCGCATGGTTACAACAGAATTATAACCGAACCAGGACCATTATGGGAACTAATATATTTGACGTCCTATTTACTAGACTGGTTTACATTGTGTTTAAGAAAATGTTTGCACTGAGTGACTGTGAATAGTGAAGGACACATACAACTGTGAATGTGGTTATCAAAGGAATCGTATTTTATTCAGCCCTGTGGGGTTATTTAGACGCATTTATGCCGAAGACATTCCTGTGCACAAGTCAGACACCGCCAGAACTGCGTCACTTCCTTAGAACGAAGAGGACATAACTCCTCCCCTTCACTTAGCAACCCAGGGCACGTAGCAACAGCTGAGCCAATGGGCTCGACCAGATACGGTCCCACCGACAGCGGTGCCTGGCAACACATCAAAAAAACGCGATGACGTCTTTGGTTCGCGTATTATGGGATGTGTGGAGGGCAGCGGAAAGAAAAATAATATAAACGAGATTGAAGTAAACATGGAGCTGTCGGCTGTCGGAGAGAGAGTCTTCGCTGCAGAGTCCATCATTAAACGCCGTATCAGAAGAGTAGGCGATGCAGTGCTTTTATGCTTCACACATCCGTGTTTCAACTGAACCGTTTGTTTGTGCACCATTGCAATGGCATTCTGTCGCCAGTAACTATCGCCTAATTCTTGCTCTATTTTTTTTTTTGCAGGGTCGAATGGAATATCTTGTCAAATGGAAAGGCTGGTCTCAAAAGTGAGTGGGCTATAGCACATACACTGACTTGGTGTTTCGCAGAGCCTGCAGACTGTCGTGAATGATAGATCCTTCTAATTTGTTTTCATGTTCCTACCGTGTAGGCTACGCATGCAATGTTACGGTTGTGCGTAACGGAATGGTTTTTTGGGAACGTTTGCGTATCAGGCCATTTGAACACATAGGATATGCAAAAGACGACAGTTTTGCTAGCATTAGCAAATCGCTAGCTCAACATACGTCGCCATCCGCTAGGCAATGTTTCAGTACGAAACAGCGAGACTGTTGTCATAACGCATGTTACAATGTGTTTGTAATGATGTGCGCCTCGCCACAAATTTGGCAACCGGTTTTACGCGTCCGTGTGATTGTTTTGGATAGATACAGCACATGGGAACCCGAGGAAAACATTCTAGATGCTCGTCTCTTCGCGGCATTCGAGGAGAGGTAAGGGTTTGACAGCACAGCAGGCCTCTTCAGTCGGAGTGCGAATATGGCAACTTATCACTACCAGGTGATACACATTTAGCCTTATTCAAAGTGTTTTGAATTTCGAATGACATTATTTTATATTCTATAGAGAACAAGAGAGGGAGTTGTTTGGACCGAAGAAGAGGGGACCGAAGCCGGAGACATTTCTGCTGAAGGTGAGACTATCAGATATGAGCCGGCCTCGGCGATAGCCAAGATCTACAGCTTATTATTTTTTAGTCATAAGGCCTTTCTTACTCATGTGAGTGTGTCATCTTGTTTTCCGAGAAATTCTTAATGAAGTCTGGTAGAGAATGGCACGTCATGTCGGCCGAGGCTGGTGGAGTGATGAGATTGAGGCAATGTTCCGTAGCCTATAATTGTTATTTCCATCCGATTAGTTCATCGCTATTCCGTTATCCGTTGTTATGTTGTGCAATTGCATGACAAACAAAGTATAGGCTATGTACGAATTTACATCGGTGGCAAATGGCAGAATTAATAAATGTGCGCAAAAAAGTGTTGTTTGACACAATTTTTCATCGTCAGTCCAAGCATTGTTGTGTTCAAAATTGGCGATATATAGTTATTATGTATGTAATGTTGTCAGCAAAGGTATAGGCCTAGCGATCATTTTTTGGGACCAACAACGGTGCAGCCTTAACCTACCCTTAGTTTTTATTTATACGATTTGTAGCCCTGTTACACATGGTTCATTTTGGTGTTGGTTCGACGTCTCAGTGTGATGTTTTCACATGAAATCACATACAAATCTATATTCTCCTCCTCTCTCCAGGCCAAAGCCAAAGCAAAGACGTATGAGTTCAGAAGAGAGCTGGCCAGAGAGATTCGGGTCTCATACCCTGTTCCAGAGCCGGTGGGAACACCTCGAGCTCGAGAGGGCTTACGCGCTGTCGTCCCCACCATCTTCCCCCCGAGCACCGTCAACCGAGGGGAGAGTGTCCGTGTCAGACCACCGGCGCCGGCTGTCGTCCCCACCATCTTCCCCCCGAGCACCGTCAACCGAGGGGAGAGTGTCCGTGTCAGACCACCGGCGCCGGCTGAGGAATTTGTCGACATCCCTAAAAAGAGGGGGCCTAAACCAAAGTTGCGTTTCCGGTTCAACGCAGAGCCTGACGGTAGTCCGACCGAGCCCACTAAGAGGTGGAGGTCGGAGGGCCAGGTGCCATGTGATCTCCCTGACATGTCCAGGCATCGTCATCATGCAGGCGAAACATCTCAGAACAGCGTTATCCAGCTGACGCGGAGGTTTCAGGAAGAATCGAGCGTTGCGCAAAGATCAGGCGGTGCGCAGAAACAGGTGGGGACTGTGGGCCTGTCCCACGCTGGGTCGGGTCCCCACGGCGGTGGGCACGGCCGCACGGCTGGACCGGACCATCAGAGCCACAGGACTAAAGACAGCCCCGGTGCCGAGGCGGTCCCACACCCCAAGATGAAGCACTTGTCAAAAACTAATTTGTACCGACCCGTTGACCTTTGTTCCAGGGATCAGTCTACGGTCGTTGAGAGAACACCGGTGTCGAGGATGTGTGCAGGGCACTCGGAGGGGTCGTGGAGACCCTGTCTGAGCAAGGTGGAGAGGGTGGTGGTCACAGATGTGACAACAAACTTTTTGACAGTCACCATCAAAGAGAGTAGCACAGACAAAGGGTTCTTCAAAGACAAAAGATAAGTTTGTATCAGTTTCTGCGTTGGCTTCATGAGTAGCAATGGCAAAACTCTTTGTAAGAAGTTGGTAATAACTGAATAATTCGCTTTTCAATGTAATTGTCTATATGAGCTTATGTCTAACAAGTTGTTAATGTATAATTACCAAATTAAATGATAGTCTTTGTATATTTGTTGTTTACCATTTTTCGTGTTTCTATAGGCCCATTTCTATTTGACTGGATTTCTGTCAACTTCATCTCTGTGATTTATGTTTATATTTATATGCCTTCTAGACTATAAATTATACAAACCGCATCTCAGAAATATTTATGAAAAATAAAAATCAACAGGCCAAAGGACAGCAGGCCTTTGTGATCTATATCATAAGTCTAAAATAAATAAATGTTCGAATTATATGAAATATTTCCAAGATCCATATGGAGATTATTTTAGAGGAAAAATTGGCGGACATGGGCTATGCTTTTGGCCTATAGTTGACTATTGGCTACTAATGCGAAGATACGTTTCGCGGCCCTAAGGACCAACAACGTAATCGGATATCTGCGTTTGAATCGTTCCTCTGGATCCCTGCTATGTGTGACCAATCGGAGCACAGCTGTGACTGACGTTATTTTTTTATGACGCCCAAACGTTCTCAAACACTGAATATCGGGTTTTAAGAAAACTATTTCGAACATAAATAATTGCAGCATGAGGCTCCTTGTTGATTTAAGTTTTTACTATTAAAAGGCAACAGACATTTATTTTTTAAATATAAGTATTAAAAACGGGCTCTCTCATAGATCATTTAATCATTAAAACGGCCTATATTTTTTGTTGTGAAAGAACCAATTGTTGGTTTTGAAGAATAAGACAATTTAGATACAAATGTTAAGGTACGATTTGATGATAGATCAAATATATGTTGCTCCTTATGGGTGGAATCCTAGGATTCCCGCATGGGCCAATAACTTTTTGCCACATATTTTAGCATATATCCCTCGTTGGATAGAGAGAGAGATAGAGAGATAGATCTTCGTATTAGTAGCCATGTAAATGTAGATAGATAGATAGATAGATAGATAGATAGATAGATAGATAGATAGATAGATAGGTACTCTATTGATCACTGAGGGGAAATGACATTGTTGCAGCCACCAGTGACACATAATCACAACACACAGGACAAGTACAAAAACGCGACAAAGTACACAAATACAAATTATAAAAGTATAAAATGTTGTGCAGTGGATGAATAGCTGATCTACATACTTACAGTGATATAAGTTAAAAACGTTGGGAGTATTGAATGGTTGAGATACATATTTACAGGGTTTTAGTTAAACTAATTACCATAATAACAGCAGTTACATAGAACATACACAGATAAGGCAGGCATGGGGTTTGATCACATAACAGCGGGGGAAAGCCTTCAGATTTCATCATTCTAGGCTATATTGAGTTGGACTATATAGGCTAAGCCTATGGACAGGTAGCCGTAAGAAATATCTGAGTCGGATCACTGACAAGTTGCTTTCATGTCACTTGAGCTGAGAATCTCTCAGTAGAGCTGGCCAGTCGGTTTAACCTTCGTACTAATCGAAAAACATATTACATGATCACCATCTGCGTACTAATAATATAGCAATAATTAACCCTGGGTTGTCAGTGGGTAGATGTATGTGTGTGTATGATTAGTGACGCATAATAGCCTCCCCACTTCTGTCAGAATGTGCGCTTCAAATGCTCCAGTCCTCTTTGTTGAATTATTTTACGTATGTCTGTGATCTTCGGCGTCTCCAAATTATTAATCAGAATTAGTCACGTCCTGTGAGTTAGGCATTAACCCTTCCGAGGCGGAGACCGGGACAGGTGCCAGACACAATGTTGTATCAGGGACCGGAGGTTACAGGTGACCGCCCTGCCCCCGCGGGGAGCCGGCTGTGGGTGGGTTCCGTGTAGCGCTGGAGGGCCGAGAGTTACGGGTACCGGGAAGGTGCAAGGAGAAGATGTGAAGGGCGAAACGGAGATCCTGCTGGACGCGTTTTGACAGTCCCCTTCAAGACATGGGCAAAGTGTTCTTGTTAGGCTCTGAGCCTATATACCTCGTATTACTTCTTCCATTGTGTGATGTTGTAATGACATTGAATAATATAGCCGTTGATGGGATCCAGTTTATGAGTGGCATTACGAAGAAAGCCAAGATGAAAGGCTGATGATTGGCTGATTCTGTTGAAGCTCATTGGGCAGGGGACTTCAGTTTACGGCAGAATGCCGTTAGAGGGTTATCCTCTTTTTTTCAACCCAGTCCCCAAATGAATACGTTTAATTTCTCGTTTCTGCAGAGAAAGAATACGTTCTGTGTGAACGTGATCTAGCTATACTGGCAGGTAAATACGAAAGGCAGAACGCAGAAACGATCCCCCAGAAGGTATTCCGTTGGAGACTATGTTGGTGTTTTTGGGGTGAAGTAACAAAGAGTCCCTTCATCTGTGGTCTCTCTGGGAACACGTGCTCCAACAGGCCAACCTGGCCCTGACAACAGCCGAGCCGGGCAAAGTGACATTTCAGTGACACAAGAGAGGTCATTTCCATCGAACATGTGAGAGATACAATTGAACACAGATGCTATATGACACAGAACTTTGACGGAAATGTAGACATGCATACTAATAAGTCCTGTATAAGTCCAGTATGTATATCTCTGCAGCTGTGGAAACTAAAGCACTGTCAGAATAGGCTATTTAGCTTTTAACGTTTTCAAGTTTGTTTATTTAAATACTGATGTGGGCCTATAGTCAATCACTACCAGCATACTAACGCGACCCATGTCGAATATAAATGGAGAGTGGATATCTCATATGGTTGGCTTTGGAGTCCTAAAAGGTATTTTCCATTTGAACATTCACTTCCTTCGTAAGCCCAGGCCCCAGCAGCGAAGACTTTCCCCGCAGCTGAGAAAACATCTGGCTTAACTCTCCATATGAGTGCAATCTACCCAACGACATGCCCATCAAAACCCGCAAGCCTTTCATCTCTCACCGCCGCGGGGCGTTCGTGTGAGTCCTGGATACACCCGCAAGATGTCGCCATGGACGTGCACGTCTACCAGTTGCTGCTTGGGGGCTAAACAAATTGGTTTCCAGTGAACTTCACAGCGTGTTTGTGTATTTTCCGGATTTGCGTTACACGGACACGACCACTAGATGAAGCTCCAACACACAGAATCTGCGTTGCCTTTTGCCTCTTGCCGTTATTTGGATCCCCACCCCACTCCCTTAGAAACGGTTTGGGCTTGGTTGAAATTGTATGAGGCTATTCATATAGGCTATTTGGAATTTTGAGAGGGCCTATGTTTTTATTTAAAAAAATTTTTTTTAAGTGATTTAGTTTCATCATCATTGGTGAATTTTTATTATGCTACACTTTGCAATTCAAATGTATATTCGATATCCAGCGATAATTGAATTGAAAAAAAAAGAAAAGAAATGTCCTCACAAAATTAAATAATAGACGCAACTATATAATATAGCCATGTACAGGACCAGTCAAAGGTTTGGACACACCTTTTCAATGGTTTTTCTTTATTTTTGTTATTTTCTACATTTTAGATTAATATTGAAGACATCAAAACTATGAAGTAACACATGGAATTATGTAGTAAACAAAAAAGTGTTAAACAAACGAAGAATATGTTTTATATTTTAGATTCTTCAAAGTAGCCACCTTTTGCTTTGATGACAGCTTTGCACACCCTTGGCAAGGTGTGTCCAAACTTTTGACTGGTACTGTATGTGTATATATATATATATACACTATACAATACTATACGATAAAGCCTGTAGGTTACCTAAATTGTCACACAGTGATATTCAACGAATATAATGAATGGACCAACCGTTCCTACCTATTAGAACTGTGGTATGCAGTCTCTATACAGTTTATTAAAGGCTCTGAAAACGGTGGAAAAGCTGCGCGTTGCCATGCACACAGACGGTAACAGATGGCCGCAGCCTTTTGATTGTCTTTAACCTCTTCTGCTGAAAGCCCTATTTAACAAATTAACAAATTAAAGTAAAGTAAGATAAAGTAATCAATCATCAAATCAATAATCAAATTAAAGCACAATTTCGCCCGTCCGGAAAACAAAGTCGTACAAACTAAGCGCGTATTTCTTGCTCTGAAGATAGGCGATGCAATTTGACTCATTCATCCTCATTTGCAGAATATCAAATCCGTATGAAATACCTTCGTGTAAGAGTTAAACAAAAATCATGCATGGATCAGTTAGGATGACAAAGAGACGTTTTCGCGTAAAAATATTTCGTGTGCTGTTATAAACCCGTTCGTTTGTTTTCGTTATAATTGAATCATCTTGGGCTTCTGATTACATTTTTAAATTAAACAACCTGGGATTAACCATTTAGATTTTTGCCAATCAGCCTAGGTAGTAGCCTATTACGGCTGTAGAATGTCTAGAACAGTCGATAGGCCTATATACCAGTTATTCTATATTTATTTAACTGAACATTTTTTTGTGTGTAAAATCGTCCCCCGTCGCTCTCTCTCTCTCTCTCTCTCTCTCTCTCACACACACACACACACACACACACACACACACACACACACACACACACACACACACACACACACACACACACACAGCGAGAGCATCAATTATCTGTCAGCGTGAATGGATGAGGTGGTAGGTCGACACTAGCTGGTGTGAAGGGCAATGCAGTCAGCGTCGGGTCCATGGTCCACACGCCGGGAGAGTGAGCTTTCGGACGGACAGGGATCGCGTTCTCTCACCGGTCATGTTTCGGCACCAAATTGATTCTGGATTTGATATATCGTGGAGGTCGTAATGTCGTCTAGTGGAAGGACAGTTTTGACGTGTCTACTGGTTATCTGCTCCCACTGTACGGCTGATCTTTGCAATTGGAGTGGAAGGTGAGAGACAGAGAGTCACTTTAACTTCGGCAACTTATTGATATGAACATGTATCCATTTTATTTATCAATCCTTCTCTAAGAGTGTATTCAAGTCTACAGTGTTTTGTGTTAAATCAACTGAAGGCAATTTTCATTTAAATGTCATAATGCATAATCTTCGTCTTTTTCAGACCATTTTGGACTAAAACATATTTGGTTAGGGGCCATTTCTTTTTTTAGTCCGCTCTCCTACTAATAGATTTTAAAATGAGTGCGTTGTTATTGCAATCATGCCCTGTCTTATTGGATATAATTATTGTATTATTAAGTTGTAGGACTGGTCTAATATGAGCACTTTTCAGTCTATGCAATAAGCCGGACGGACCCATAATTGGGCCCAACTTCTGCTTTCATTTGATTATTAATTTGATTATTGATGCCTTTATCTCCTTGTCATGTGTATTATGTTATTTTTTAACTATGATCTTAGCATATCCACACAAAACATAATAAGTAACCTATCAAATGGCATCCTGCTTTTGCATCTGATCATCATATTTTAAATGTTATAAGCAGTTTAGTTTGGGTCTGTTTTTAAGGCGGAAATTAGTCAAATAGGGCTTTCAGCAGTATAGGCTCACAATAAATGGTCCAAAGTATTCGAAAGTCTTTCCTTAGAGGGACAGATGCCTGATGTGATTGTCCTCTTCTCCCTCCCCCTTTCCTCCCTTCTCCTCTCCTCCCCCCCCCCCCCCCCCATCTTCTCCAGCGGTCTGACCCGTGAAGCCCGTGACTCCCGGACGGTGCTGCAGGTGCGTCTGCGCTGCACAGAGGGTTCTGTGGACTGGGTCTACCCGAGCCAGGCGCTCCGGGTCGTCCTGGAGCCCAACCTGTCCTCGGCCCGCCACACCACCGTCTGCATCAAGCCGGCCCGCGGGTTCCACGGCGCCGCCGTCTACATCGAACGGGCCGGGGAACTGGACCTGTTGATGACGGAGGGCGGCCGGCCCGAGCAGGTGTTCTGTTACCGGGCGGACGGAGCGCCCAGACCCGCCCTCTTCCTCCAGGCCAACCCGCAGAGCCGCCGCGCCGTGGGCTTCAGGTACGAGTTGCTAGGCAACCGGAGCACGGCGCCCAACTTCGGCCGCGGGGTGTCTCAGGGTGAGTATTTTGGCGGGAAATAGGAACTGAATGAATAGCGGTGTTGGGGAAGATAATCTGAAAATGTATTTAACTAGATTACCAATTACTTTATAAGGGAAACAGTTAAACTCCACGAAAGCTACTCTTGAGAGAAATATAGTTTGCCAAACTGAAGCTACTTGGAAAAAAGTACTTCATTACATTGAAACTACCTTATCCAACACATGACAGTCAGTTACTGTAAGAAGACCAGGTTAAGGGCCAGATGCACATTTTTGGGGGCCAAAAAGACGGTCAATTATCCAATTAAAGACAAAGTCCAGTCTTCCAGGAGGAGCAGGCAGCTGCTGCCTGGGTTGATGTTTAGTCTGGTGGTAGCAAGGCCGCTGGGGGGCGGAGCAGAGGGGCTGGGGGGCGGAGCAGAGGGGCTGGGGGGCACTGGGTCTCGGGGGACATGAATACAGACAGCAAATACTAGTTGGATTCCTCCAATGCCTCATCTTTGTGTGTGCGTGTGTGTGTGTGTGTGTGTGTGTGTGTGTGTGTGTGTGTGTGTGTGTCTTTCATTGTGTGTGTCTGTGTGTCTTTCATTGTGTGTGTGTGTGTGTGTGTGTGCGTGCATGCAGGCCTGTCTCAATGGGGTGATGTCACTCTCTTGCCCCCCATGGTAAAAGCCAGCAGTGATATCCATCCATCTTGTCTGTCTGGGTGGTGCCCCCCCCCCCCCCCCCCCCCCCCCAATATGGACTGAAAGTTCCATGCAGTGGCTGACTTCACCAGTCTATGCACGGGCACGGAGGTCATTCAATTAGGCCTGGCACAATGGCAGTCAAACACAGAGGTCAGGAGTCCCCGAGGCTGTTGGTCTGTGGGTAGAGAGCTGTGAATAGAGCAGACACACATGCCTGACATTCCTCCATCCGACCCTGGGATTGGATGTGTGTGTACAGCCCACGGCAGGGAAGGATGAAGCTGCTGGTATGTGCTTTTGTCAGTGGCGTGCTAGGCTGAAGGCCTAATCCCTGTCAGTGGCGTGCTAGGCTGAAGGCCTAATCCCTGTCAGTGGCGTGCTAGGCTGAAGGCCTAATCCCTGTCAGTGGCGTGCTAGGCTGAAGGCCTAATCCCTGTCAGTGGCGTGCTAGGCTGAAGGCCTAATCCCTGTCAGTGGCGTGCTCGGCTGAAGGCCTAATCCCTGTCAGTGACTCATCTCAAGCCCAGCTCTCTCAGTAAAGGTGGGGTCAACATCGGAGGACGGGCTCGTTGTCATGCATGGAATGGAATGAGGAATGGTATCAAACACATGTGAGGGGAGGCTGGTTGAGGCGGAAATTGGAGGACGGGCTCATTGTAATGCCCCCACAGAGGTAAAGAGAGGAACAGATGGTGATAAGTTTTGGGATTGTATCCTTATGCAACATTCTGACCTCCGTATTTACCTGCCTGTATAGCTAGACAATACGACCACACAGATCATATTCTTTGGTCTGCAGAAACGACCCCTCAAACGTAATAATTTGGAGAGTCAGTTGGTATGAGCAGATTTAATATTCTAGTACTTTAAAGGATTTCTTTGACCCAGGTCTGCCCTCCAGCCAACTCCACCAAGCAAGATCACTATTCTCTATTAAACCTCTCCTTAAAACTACATTTTATAGACTAGCCTTTAATTGGTGCTGCCCTTATTCTTTTTAATGTGTTGTGTTT
>NC_139663.1:22451589-22476589 GCF_951799395.1 Argentina silus
TTGGAGAACAGTTCACACAACACTCTACATAAGACACACAACACTCTACATAAGACACACACATCTAAACTTCATTATTTCAACAACATATAGCTCTTTGTCCCATTATAGTGAATCTCTCCTCCATACATCAACTCCCATCGTTCCACAGTTCAACTCAAACATTCACAGTTGTCCAACCTGAAATATATATTGAAGATTAGAGTTACTGTTTAGTCTGTCATTATGAAATAAATGGTGGATTCAAATTCAAATTTTGATGACAAAGGATACTGTTTTGATGCACTGATTTGCTTTTGTGGCAGTTTTGAGAGTTGTTGAGGGGACTGTTTAACTGTTTAGGGGAACGTGTTAACAGTTTTGAAAAGCCGAACACGATCAAGCAATCAAGAGAAAGTGGAAAGGGGTTGTTCACTTCAGACATATGTTTTGTTGTGATTATCCGAGTCATGGCTTCACTCCAGTCGATTTATACCAAGATCTGTTTGAAGTCATTATGGTTATGTATCATTATGGTTATGTATCATTATGGTTATGTATCAACTTAAGCAGCATAACGTAAGTGGATGGGGTCCAGTTTGTGGCCGGATATAATAATTCACTATCTCACACTAGGCTTCTCCTTTCTTCTCTTTACTTTCTTCTCCCCCCCATCTCTCTCTCTCTCTCTCTCTCTCTCTCTCTCTCTCTCTCTCTCTCTCTCTCTCTCTCTCTCTCTCTCTCTCTCTCTCTCTCTCTCTCTCTCTCTCTATCTCTCTCTCTCTCTCTCTCTCTCTCTCTCTATCTCTCTCTCTCTCTCTCTCTCTCTCTCTCTCTCTCTCTCTCTCTCTGTCTCTCTCTCCTCACTTCCACTTCAAGTAGTAGTTTGGTGATAGTATTAGCTCAGCCTTATTCAGTATTTCCCTTGCTCAAGGTCACAGGTTACAGGTTACAGATTCTCTCAGAAAAGCACCCTTACAAAGAAATGTTTTCCTGAGAGAAATAGCACACTTTTAAACAAAATCAAGGAACACATTTCGATACTTTGAATTTGCAGTTATGGTGTTATGGGAAAGATTATGACAACAAAAATGAAGGCTACCTCTAACTCAAACCCCCATGTCTCCAAAACTTTATATCTGAAAGATGCTGATCAGATCCCCTCCCTTTGCCATTGTCCTGAGGGGCCACCATGTCAAATTTCCAAGCTGAATATCGTCTGCTGTCCGGGCTTTTGAGGCCACACAATTCCCGTCTTTGGGAAATTCCAGCCAGCTCTGCAGGGAACGTCCCAGGAGGGCCGGGCCGGGAGCCCCACGGTTGGTGTGCCGGCTGGAGTCCACCCTGGCTAGGGGGTAATTGGTTTATCCTGCCGCCCGGGCCGCGTTCCCATGTGGGCGACTGCTGTGGAGAGGCCCGGGGGTACAATATGGAAACAGCATGAGACCCTCCAACACTGCGCTGGCTTTGACTGGGTCCGCCTTAGAGACCTCTCACAGGAACACAAAGCCAACTCAGAGATGGACGCTCTGGTTTCAAAGGGTCTCCATACGGTCTTCTTCCCTTCGGCCACCCCAAAATGGTGTTGTTGCACTCTGTTTTTGGTAATTGAGTTTTGGATAAGCTGATTTTGTTTATTTGTTGTTGTTTTATGTCCCTGCTGATTCATAAGGTAATGAGTTGGAGTTTTGGTCCAAGGTTTGATAGATGCTGGTCCTTCACACACCTGGTTGAAAATTCAGTTTGCTTTTCTGCCATTGTTTTGTCCCTCACCAAGAAGCCAATGTCCAATTGAGTTTCAGTCACCAGAATTGAATTCTGATAATTCAATTGAATTTAAGTTATTTAGCAGTCACTTTTTTTCCCAAAGCGATTTACAATAAGTACCATTGTCTCAGTAAGTGAATCGACTATACAACAGACATACAACAGACATACAACAGACATACAACAGACATCGTCAGTAAAACCTTCGATAAGAACAAGAGCCATCGGCAGTCACATTGCTAGAGAAAGGATGAAACTTTATAACCACTTATAACCACTTTATAACCACTTATAACCACTTTCGAATACAGTCCCAACTGTATTTGCATAATTGCAGTAATTGATTTGATAAACCACCGAAACACTTTAAATACAAGATGTGCTTGGATTCATAATAATTGTTGGCCTGCATTTGATTGGTCCTATTGGGCTTTTTCACTTACACTGTGGACGTCAGACCTGGGCAATAGATATGCAGTATTTTCAATGGTTTCAAATATTTAGCTTGCCTTCAGTGCAGCGTTTGCAGTTCTGAGAATATTCCACTGCTTCCATTGTTCCATGGCCTGGGGTGGTCCAGTGGTCTAGTACCACGGCCTGGGGTGGTCCAGTGGTCTAGCACCATGGCCTGGGGTGGTCCAGTGGTCTAGCACCACAGCCTGGGGTGGTCCAGTGGTCTAGCACCACAGCCTACAGTGCACACATATGCCCATGTGTGCATGGGTTTGAGTCTGGCCCATGTCCTGCTGACAAACTGTTTTTCTCTGCTGTCTCTGT
This sequence comes from Argentina silus, assembly GCF_951799395.1. Classification (NCBI taxonomy): domain Eukaryota; kingdom Metazoa; phylum Chordata; class Actinopteri; order Argentiniformes; family Argentinidae; genus Argentina; species Argentina silus. The sequence goes on from NC_139663.1 coordinate 22,454,113, forward strand.
CCAATAAACCAATACAACCAGGACTAGCACACTCCAAAACAAAACCAGGACTAGCACACTCCAAAACAAAACCAGGACTAGCACACTCCAAAACAAAACCAGGACTAGCACACTCCAAAACAAAACCAGGAGATGATGAGGACTCTTAGTTGAATCTTTTTTTATTTAACAAACAGCCAGATAACAGAATACCTCCAAACACACACAGAAACATGGACACATGTTAACTTGACATAACAACACAGGGGATGCGGCGATTATGGGTGTGGCCTGGCAGCCGTGTGTATGATCATCTCAGACTTTATTGACGTGACACACGCGTGACACACGTGACACATGGAGTTATTTCATGATAATACGAGTCTGCCTATCTCCGAGCAGGAGTCTGGAAAAGAAGGGAAAACATGAAGAGGTAAACAAATGATCGATAGTCGATTGTAATACATTGATCCTCCGTTGTCATTCAAACTGCTGAAAAGCTGGTCCTCTGTGGTCCTCTGTGGTCCTCTGTGGCTCAGTGGGTAGAGCACAGCACTAACACTTAGGTTGTGGGTTTGATTCCTGCTGGGACCATATATACTGGAAAATGTACGCACTCACTGCGATGTAAGTCGCTTTGGATAAAAGCGTGAGCTAAATAGCAGATTTGGTTATATATATGCTTTAAGAATGGTTGCAACACTCATGACTACTGCATGCATGACAGGAGGACAAAACATAGAGATATATATTCCATAGATAGATAGATAGATAGATAGATAGATAGATATTCCAGTTGCCTTTTCCCAATGAGATGAGATGAGATTATACATTATTAACTCCTTTAGTGCCGAGGGTGAATAAAGTCGCCCTTACACCACTTAAAGCGCTCACCACTTTATTCACCCAAAATGCATCAATTATGATGCTTCATTCTGTAGCCAATCAGAGTGTTGTTGCTAGGTAAACACCACATAGAACACTTGGAACACTCTAGGCGGTGAGTGTTCCGGAATGCTTTTGCAGTTGGTGAGTTAATCCCAATGAATCAATTGTTTTGTCAATACCTTACCAGTCCTGTAGACCTCCAATGAGGACTCACTCACCTGACCAAGGCAGCTGCCACCAGGCCTCCTGTGATAGGTCCCACCCAGTAGACCCAGTGGTAAGTCCAGTAGTTGGTCATAATAGCAGGACCAAAGGCCCGAGCCGGGTTCAGACAAGTACCAGACACATCTCCACTGCGGAAACAAACAGACTATCTCAACTAACCATGGTGCTGCTGAAACAGACGTCAAGTTGTTGCAAACAATCGCCCCGTAATTCAAGTTGCTCCAACCGAGCCTCAAACTTGTGACCTCTGGCTCGCCGACACACCTGACCGTCTCCTCAAACACCCGATGTCAACCAGCTACGCTATCAAAGAACTAGCTATTGGACAGCGTGAGTGGTGGGGGGGGTTTGAACTTGAGGAGTGAGTTTATCATCTCAACTCAGTTACACTTTGTACACAGAAAGATTGGGAAATGGTTGGGAAATCAGAGGGAATTTCAGGTTCGCTTGCGATAAACATCACACTGACATGCCAAGACCAGGCCATAATTGTTCTATAATGAAGTTCTTATCTGACATGCCAATCTTATCTTCATGGGTTGAGACACATATGGCGGAAGAAACGCACAAAAGCTCATCCCATTTGAGCTGATACAAATCTAAAGGGAGATTGTGGCTGTGATGCTGCCATATTGTGGCTGTGACGCTGCCATATTGTGGCTGTGATGCTGCCATATTGTGGCTGTGATGCTGCCATATTGTGGCTGTGACGCTGCCATATTGTGGCTGTGACGCTGCCATATTGTGGCTGTGATGCTGCCATATTGTGCATTGCAGGTGCAGTAATGCAGTAATCGTAAGGACCCCCCATAGTCGGTGATTAATTTTAGAAGCCTTGAATTAGACTGTGGACAATATCTTTTTAATCCTCTGTGGCTCAGTTGGTAGAGCATGGCGCTAACAACACTTAGGTTGTGGGTTTGATTCCTGCTGGGACCATCTATACTGAAATGTATGCACTCACTGCAATGTAAGTTGCTTTGGATAAAAGTGTCAGCTAAATGGCCTATATATATATATATATCATGCTTTACAGTAAACACTCCTGAACAAGCACCTGAAAAAGCACGGATGGTATATGACCCTTTTGGATTTTAATTTTCAGATATGTCTCCCCCTCAGCGGTTAGAATCATTAAGTAACTCTTGACATCGTCTATGTATAAAATGCTGATCCAACACGATCAGACAGATCGGTAACCATCAGCAAACAGCTTGTAAATAATCCCACAGTGTTTGCTCATGTACAATAAATAATTCACGACGCTTAAACTTCAACAAAACTTGATGCGATATTAACCAGGCACTTTAAGCTGACACTCAAATAAGCTGTAATCGTTCCCTATGTCCAGATAAATGATTAAAAAAACCTGATGATTCCCTTATTATTCATTAATGGACGACTCACCCAGCCAAGATGTTGATGATGACGGTGCAGCCCACCAGGAAGGGCACCAGTGGGCTTCTGCTCTGGGCATTGACTGCCCCCAGCAGCACCACCATGGTGACCAGGCAGGTCATGGCCACCTCCCCAAACAGAGCCCCCCACAGCTGGTCCTCGGACTGCAGCAGATCGAACGCGGCCCCCCGGGCCTTGGCGTAGTTCTCCGTGGGGGTCATGACCTGAGAAACGTGGATTCAAGTCGGTTCTTATTTAAATCAGTGGAGAACAGCACATAGCAGAATTAGTGGAGTGCTAGTTAGTACTAAGTAATACTAACTAACTAACTAGTACTAACTAACTAACTAACAGAGAGACAGAGAGAGAGAGAGAGAGGGAGAAAGAGAGAATGCTTTGGCGCTACAATGGAGAGTTATGGTATTTGTAAACAGTCCTCATTACAATATCTCTCAAAACTAAACACCTAATGACATCATGTCTACCTAATGACATCATGTCTACCTTGTCTATTTGCCTAATTGTCAAAGTCGGGCAGAGGTCAGGGGAGTCAAAGTAAGATCCAGAATGTGGTTGACTTGAATTGACATAAAGAAAGCAAGCATTACGTGATGATTGAATAATAATTCAACCTTGTTTCCACATAGTTTCTTAGTAAATACTGGATAAAATACCAGCTAAAGCAGGGCTGTAAAATGAAGGGTTATCCCTATATGTTCCCTTTTCATAGGGCATGAATAGGCCATGAATAAGACATGAATAAGGCATGAATAAGGCATGAATAAGGCATGAATAGGTCATGAATAGATTCGGCCCAACACACTCCACCGGGCCCAAGCATCGTGACCACTCTCACCTTGGCCATGGACGCCCCGATCACCCCCCCGACCAGCTGGCTGACCAGGTAGGGGGCCACCATCGCCACCTCCATCCCCCCGCACAGGTAGATGGCCAGGGTGAAGGGGGGGTTGAAGTGTGAGCCGCTGTGGAAGGAGAGGAGAGGTCGGTGAGGAGAGCCGGGGGTTTTTATGTAGTGTGTTTTCGTGGTTTTACACACTCTTATCTTCACCCTTTCACCTGTGTATCAGTCAAGGTGTTGGTTTTGAAACTGCAGACACGACACAGTGTGATTAGAACCTCGCTAACAGATAAACCTAATAACAGGGGGAGAGCTGTGCTCTGAATCGTTTGTGACGTACAGTACCAGTCAAACGTTTGGACACACCTTCTCATTCGATGGTTTTTCTTTATTTTTTATTACTTTCTACATTGTAGATTAATATTGAAGGCATCAAAACTATGAAGGAACACATATGGAATTATGTAGTAAACAAAAAAGTGTTAAACAAACCAGAATATGGTTTATATTTTAGATTCTTCAAAGTAGCCACCTTTTGCTTTGATGACAGCTTTGCACACTCTTGGCAAGGTGTGTCCAAACTTTTGACTGGTACTGTAAATAGTATATATAGTCTTATACACGTTCCGATAGGTCGAGGTATGAAACATGTGAAATAGCAGCACACAACATCACAGCACGGCAGGATTGTTTACACTTGGTGCACCATTCAAAGGAATGGGAATGGTTTTACAACTTTGGGTCTATGACCTTATCTGTCCTAGAGGTGTATGAACTCTGAACGCGCCCGAGGAGACACATGACTATCTCTGACACAGGCGAGTGGCTTCTCCTTCAAGGACATACAGTATGTGCATATTTGAATCGGGTTAGGGTTAGGGTTAAATTATATTCCTAGAACATTGCAGTTAAAAGCCATGCATGCCATCCCTCCTCTCTCTCACCCGTCCTTCCTGTCAATCTCTACCGTCTCTATCCCAATAAAAGCAGAAATGGCCTAAAAAATATATATAAATACATATAAAAAAAAAAATCACAAAAAAGACAATGACCTCTGACCTCTGACCTCTCCTCACCTGATCTCAGCCATGCAGGCCACCATGACCGCCACCGCCAGGCCGTGCACCAGTGCCGGCTGCAGCCTCCCCGCAGCCTCCACGTTCTCGATGACGGAAACGCAACCAATGAACACAAAGAACGTGGTTCCCACCAGCTCGGCCAGGCAGGGCTGGACCAGACGCTCAAACCTGTTGGGAGGTCTGGCCGGCGGCGTCTTCTTAGCGTCTGACGCCATCAGGGACGTCCCAACCTCACTGAGGTCCAGCTTCTCCTCAGCCATGGCCGAGATGGCGGAGAGTGAGATAGAGAGAGAGAGAGAGAGAGAGAGAGAGAGAGAGAGATGGAGAGTGAGAGAGAGAGACAAGTGTTGTTGTGGGAGCTGGAGCGACAGGGCAGAGCTGGTGGGACTGTTGAGAGGTGTGTGTGTGTGTGTGTGTGTGTGCGTGGCCATATATCTCTGCACTCGCACCTGCTAATCACATGAACTTTGGTAAGTTTGCGGAGAGAGAGAGAGAGAGAGTAAGAGAGAGAGAGAGAATGGGAGAAAGAGAGAGAATTGGAGAGAAAGGGAGAGAGAGAGACAGAGAGGGAGAGAGAGAGAGAGGGAGAGAGAGAGAAAGAGAGAGAATTGGAGAGAGAGAGAGAGAGAGAGTGTGTGTGTGTGAGAGAGAGAGGGAGAGAGAGAGATAGTGGAAGAGAGTGGGAGAGAGAGAGCATAACAGAGAGAGCACAATTGCCCCATTACCCAAGATGCCCTGACACTTGGATGGAACGGTCTGACCCTCATTGTATTATTAATCCGAGGGGGATTAGTCTTTCATAACACACACTTTCTAGAAGCAAGTCAACCAGACACTGAATACTCTTCATGTAAACATCATAAACCGTGTAATGATGTCAAGCATTTGTCAGACACAAAATTATACTTGTCATAAGAGAGCAGCAACTTAGAGCCTGTCAAAGTTATGATATCAATCTATTTCTAATGTTTTTGTTTCTAATCTTACTAAACAGAGATATCCTTGCTAAGCAAAAGAGCTTCACCTGGATTAACCTGCGTTTATTAATCATAAATAGATATTGATGTGAACCAGTAACCAACCAAATTGGGTGGAGCATTAAGAGGGCAGTTTTACTGGGCGCTCACGCCGTGCCCATCTCTGCAAAGTCTGGCCCCTGGTATTGGCAGAGGGAAATACAGTTGTTCTCTATTCATTTCATAATGACACACTAAATAGTAACTATAACCATCAATATGCATTGCAGGTTGGGCAACTTTCATTTGAAAACAAATGCGAAAAACTGTATTTCACTAACAGTATAAAAACAAATTTCACTTTTACATTGTACTGTATAGTTTATGGTAGAACTGCACCTTTCACAGAGAACATGATTGCTTACTATAAATATACATACAATTCATCTAAAATATTCAGAATCAAGCAGGTTTACAAGATAAAAATGAACTACTGTAGAACACAAAAACATTGACAGTAATCTGTTCTGTCCTACTATCTGCCAGGCCACATGTTACGGGACTGATGGCCTCTTTCATTTGTGACCCTAACCCTAACCCTAGGTTTTTGTTTCTAATCTTACTAAACAGAGATATCCTTGCTAAGCAAAAGAGCTTCACCTGGATTAACCTGCGTTTATTAATCATAAATAGATATTGATTACAGACTGATTGTCAGTGAAACTGTTGAGCAATGAGAGTTGACATCTCGATATACAGGACCAGTCAAAGGTTTGGACACACCTTCTCATTCAATGGTTTTTCTTTATTTTTTATTATTTTCTACATTGTAGATTAATACTGAAGACATCAAAACTATGAAGGAACACATATGGAATTATGTAGTAAACAAAAAAGTGTTAAACAAACCAGAATATGGTTTATATTTTAGATTCTTCAAAGTAGCCACCTTTTGCTTTCATGACAGCTTTGCACACTCTTGGCAAGGTGTGTCCAAACTTTTGACTGGTACTGTAACTGTTTTGCAAAAAGGGGCTTAACATTTGCACTTTGTGTGAAAGCAGTGATGCAATGATTCCTAACTATTCTGCTGAAAATGTTCCTGTTGTGCCCATGTACTGTATGTTATTGCTGTGGGCATGTGACCTTCAGTTTCATACAATCGAGAATAACTGTTAAAGACAAAAACAAAGCTAAAACCCCTCAAAATAAAATGTTGTACTTCACAACATCTCTTCAACTTGAGGTTCTTCTACAAAGACATGTACACGTCTCACACCCACATGCACTCACACACTTCCTCATTGTGAGTGTTGTTGCTGCTCTCTGGGACACGTTAAGCTTCATGCTATTGACGTTGTTTTGCTATTACCATTGTTTCCTCATGTTGTTATTATTATGACATTGCACTGCAAATTATTGCATATTGTCTGATTGTTGCGCTGTTGAGGAGTTGCTCACCCTAAAGCATTTCATTACATGGTATGCTGTATATTGTGTAAATGACCATTAAAATGTTGATTTCATTTGATTTGATTTAGCTTCTAAACATGTCTAAAACGATGACGGACTTTCAGTCCTGCTATCCACAGCTCCGCATATGAACCTGCTACACTTCCCCAACCCCGTCTCTCTGCCTGTTGAAACGAACCATTCCGCCTTAACCTGCTCCGTTTACATATTCAATATTCACGGCAGCATCTCTAAAAGCTCCATGATGTAAAATCAGTCACATTTCCAAATGCTTCGTTTACAAGTCTTCCAACTTGGTTGTTTCTCTAGTTTAATAGAGACCGTTAATAATGGACCGGACACACACGTGGGCTCATTCTCAACGGGAATCGTTGTCCAATAGGACGGGTGGGCTCATGAATATTGATTGTATTCATGAGGGGGACCAATCAGGGGCGCCGAGGTGAGAGGCAAGACGAATATTCATCAACGGTTGACACGGTCGCCATGTGCAAACAGACACAACTCCGATATAAAGTTGTTTTTCTCAAAGCTAGCGACGTGACACACTTGCGAACTCATTCCAGTACCTTCTTAACAACCGAGGCATCGTTAAAGTGCAGGTGGCTTAGCTGAGCCCGACGTTATTCATGAATAAAACAACCTTTTGTTGATCAAAAGCAACACTGCCATTCCCTTCCAGTCAAATAAACACACTTTGTCTGCTCAGCTCAAATTTCACCCGGGTCGGAAGAAGAGGTGTCTCTTGCCAAATCAATCTGCAGATTATAATCCAATTAAACATGCATTTCATTTCCTGATGATAAGATTTGATTTATCAAGATGGCTGCAGTCCAGGCCTGGCAGAACATCACCATAGAAGATACCCAGTGTCTGGTGGGGTCAATGGGTCACAGACTTCAGGCAGTTATTGCATGCAAAGGATTGTCGACCAAATACTAAACATGAGTACTTTATTTGTAAATTATGTGATTTTTTCCAATATGTTGGAGCCTGAAATAGGGGGAGTATGTTTTGAAATGTAAATGGTGAACCCAATCTAAAAAAAAACCCACTGAATTAAAGCTGAGAATCTGTACTTTGACCTCATAGTAATTGTTTGGATTTAATTTCAAATTCAAACCTGATTTCAAGCAGTTTAACCTTACCACCAGAAGGTGGCAGTGTCCAGCACAAAAGATTGCTCTTGCCTGAACTTCTGCCCCGACTAAACAAACAGGACTTGATTCACGGGACTTACAATTCTCTTCAATGAAGGCTAACTTGCAATATATGTAAATGTTTTTTAATGTATGAAATATGGTCACTACCTATACCAAATCAACAACATCAACAACAAACAATACAATAGTCATTTACTGTATATTATTGTGAGGGTTACACTGAGATTTCCCCCAAAACTTGAGCTCTTCCCAAAATTAAATCTGTTTAAGTCTATTCGAGTCTATTGGAGAGAAACATATTTTTATGAGAGCATTTATAGATACAATTTAGATTTTAAATGATAACATTGTTATGCAAATGCTTCTATAATTTCTCCATAAGTGTCATGGAGTGAAAGAAATGACATTGGAATTAATAATAAATGACTTTGAAACAGGATTTACACATTGAACAGGATTTACACATTGAACAGGATATACACATTGAACAGGATATACACATTGAACAGGATATACACATTGAACAGGATTTACACATTGAACAGGATTTACACATTGAACAGGATTTACACATTGAACAGGATTTACACATTGAACAGGATTTACACATTGAACAGGATATACACATTGAAGGTAAACTAATGACATTATTTTCCTGTTTATTGACACATGAATAAACAAAGATATGAAAATAGCAATACAAATATACAGTTATAATTTATGTGGACTCTGAACCCTGAAACCCATCACCTTAAGAGAACCCGTGTTTTTTCATCTCCAAGCAGCAATCTGAAGAAAAAAAACATAATCAATGAATAAAGATATGTCCAATGAATTTATATGAGGTAGAATAAAGAGAACAAGGTGTCAAAAAACCCTTTATGTGAAAAGCCCCAGCTCAGTGGATGACTCTAAAGCCTTGCATGGCACATTGTAAAGGTCATTTTCCGTCCCATTCGTAAACAATGCTTAGAGAGAGGTAGTTAATGTTTGTGAGTCTGGGAGGAGTCACACTTTCACACTTTCAACAGTTTAACGTCCATAAATGTTCCTTTCTATCATACAGTGAACAATGTGGTCAATTCACACTGATAGAGCAGATAGGGAGAGATAACCAGGGGAGGCTGGTGGAGGTAGAAATCGGAGGACGGGCTCATTGTAATGCATGGAATGGAATGAGGAATGGTATCAAACACACATGCTGGTGGAGGTAGAAACTGCGTGTTTGATACCGTTCCTCATTCATTCCATGCATTACAATGAGCCCGTCCTCCGATTTCTATCTCCGCCAGCCTCCCCTGGAGATAACGCATGTTTCATGGGCTGGCATGACATGACAAACATACTCTCACACACCTAATTCTGTCACATGACTGGTCATTTCAGAAGATCAAAGTGCAGTTGTCAAGGGCTGAGTAGACTGCGTCTTATGACTTGCCGTAGGTATGCAAGAGAAGAGGTGTTGTGTGGCTCCTGAGTTGGTAGAGCATGGCACTAGCAGTGCTTACATTGGTGGTTCGATTCCCGCTGGGACCATATGTACCAAACATGAATGTACATGCTGTACAGTGAATGAGCTTCTGCCTACTGGCTTATCCAGTACAGACTCTATGGTCAGACACTATGGTCAGACACTATGGTCAGACACTATGGTCAGACTCTATGGTCAGACACTATGGTCAGACCAGTTGTAGGTAGTCTGGGTGTAGCGCTCAGACCCCCCCCCCCCCCACCTCTTGGTGTCAGGGACAGCCGGGTCACCGCCTTTCCCCTCTGGGAGACCGACTAAGTTGTACTGTACCTGATCAGACTGCCAGTGAGCAGCGCCCCGGCCATGGGTCCGACCCAGTAGATCCAGTGGTAGCTCCAGTAGTTGTCCACCACCGCGGGGCCAAAGGCCCGGGCGGGGTTCATACATGCTCCAGACACCGCCCCCCTGTGGAGGATTGGGTAGAGACCGGAGCTTTAGCTCAATGCTACCCCCCACCTCCCTCACCACACCCACACACAGACCCCCCCCCACGCACACACACACACCCATGAATCCTCACCCACACACACACACACACAGACCCCCCCCCCACACACACACCCATGAGTCCTCACCCACACACCCACACACCCACACCCATGAGTCCTCACCCAGCCAGTATGTCAGCGGTCACGGTCAGGCCAATGCAGAGCGGGGCCAGCAGGCTGCGCGTGCGAACGTTGACCGCCCCCATGCACACCACCATGGTCAGGAACAGAGTCATGATCATCTCTGCCACCGTGGCCGGCCCGATCTGGCCGGCGCCCCTCACCGTGTTGAACGCGGCCCCCGATGCGTTGGCGTAGTTCTCAGCTGGCGAGACCACCTGGAGAGGGGGAGAAGCAATTTTTATAATTATTATTTATTTATTTATTCCTTGTTTTACCAGGTAAGTTGACTGAGAACACGTTCTCTTTTACAGCAACGACCTGGGGAAGAGTTGGAGAGGAGAGGGGAGGGGAGGGGAGGAGAGGGGAGGGGAGGAGAGGAGAGGGGAGGAACGAGCCAATTGAAAGCAGGGGATGATGAGGCGGCCATGATGGCCGTACGAGGGCCAGACGGGGAGTTTAGCCACCGGCGTTACCACGGCTACTCTCACGAGAAGCGCTCCGATCGTTAACAACTCAGGAGTCGGGAAACTCGGTTTAACGTCTCATCCGAAGGACGAAAATACATGGTGGCACTGAAAAGCACTTACTGTCATTTCCAGCAGTGTCTTAGACAGCTGACACTCGGTTGGCATAGAAACAGGTTGTTCCTGTCAGGAGTGTTCTCGGGAGGGGACTCTGCAAGTTGTGTGCATGCAGAAACACAACAGCTAATGTCCGACACTGCAAGTCCATTTCGAGGGTTTATATTATTATCAGGGAGGATGTTGTTGTTGTTGTTGTTGTTGTTGTTGTTGTTGTTGTTGTTGGGAACGTCAAACTGAGTTTTGCCACAGAGGCCAGAGGTGGCAGACTTCCAAACTTCACTAAGATAGTGTCATCTTGATTAGGTCATCCTCTTGTAAACTAATAACAGCTCACCCTTTGTGACTGCCTGCTTACTCAACCCCTCCTTATCACAGATGTCTTGTGTACTGATAGCAGGAGAAGTGGTGAATGCAAGTGTGGAGAGAGATACACCATCCATATCAGAGGAGCTGTTTTAAGATATGGATAAGCGTGGAATGTGGAAGCGCACTATGGACATTGAAAGTGTACAAAGTGTAAAATACCTGGGCTTTATTTTAGAAAAAATACTTTCTAACTTGTAACCGTTATAACTTTAGGGTTAGTATATTGACCACAGAGGAATACTCATAGAATTAGAACGCCAATGTCGCAAGCGTCTTTCTAAGACATTTTGATTGAATGTTTTTTTAGATTCATTGACTCAAGCCATTTAGTACCAGGGAGTGACCAACGGTTCTGAATCTATTGAGGTCGTACCAGAAACCAGTACCAGATACTCCTTACCAGAAACTACCAAAATGTAGTTTCCAAATGAAAGCAGGGGATGTAAACACTGTGGAAATACCATCTTAACTCACCAACTGCCAAAGCATTCCGGAACACTCTCCAACAATCTAGAGTGTTTCAAGTGTTCTATGTGGTGTTTACCTAGTAACGTTACTTTGATTGGCTAGAAAATGAAACATCATCATTGATGCATTTTTGGTGAATAAAGTCACCCTTGGCGCTCTAGAATGTTGACAGTTTGGGCGACCTTATTCGCCCTCGGCACTGAATGAGTTAAACAGTGCTGTAAAAGGTTACCCTCTATTTCTAATTCCCTACCCACCTTGGCCAAGCCTGCTCCGATCACCCCTCCACACAGCTGGGCTAGTATGTATGGTACAAGCAACACCATGTTGAGACCCCCGATCAGGAAGACGGACACAGACACCGCTGGGTTGAAGTGACCCCCACTGCAGGGAAAGCAATGGGGAATTTAGACAGATTCAAATAAGGATATGCATCGATAAAGTTGTTACAATTTGAGTAAGAAAATCATGAATTGTTGAAGAAATGATGCATGAAATACAACTAGCTGCATCAAAATGTTACCAACAAGTTCAAGTTCAAGTTCAAGTTTCAAGTTTATTGTTACGTCTCATACACGAGTGCAGGGAGTAAAATTCTTGGGCTCGGTTCCTTGACAATGCAGCATCCAAAATGACACAATTTCAGTATAAATAGTAGAGTAAAAAAGTAAAGTGGTTCAGCGGAATGTCATTATTACTGCACAAGTGTGGTGATAAGATTGTCTGTTGCATTTTGATGATATATAAAACGTTGGAAACACATGAACAGTTGTGCCACCTCTGGCTGGAGCAGTCATAACATTTGCATTTAAATTGCACTCCCAAACCCCAAGCAATCTCACATTGCAATAAATACACTTCTGGCTCATTTTGATGAACAAATGCAAGTACAAAAGCAACCACAGATTTCCAGGACTGCCCCACACCACCAACATGGTTAGTTGTTGCTATTATTACATGCTATTATCATTGTCCTCTCACTGTGTCATTATTATGACATTGCTGCATATTGATATTGTTTGATTGTTGTTGTTGTTGTTGTTATCTGGTTGCCTTGTTTTGCTATTATTATTGTTCCCTCATGTTGTTATTATTATGACATTGCTGCATGTTGATATTGATGTTGATATTGATGTTGATATTGATAGTGATGTTGTCTGACTGTTGCGTTGTCAAGGAGTTGCTCACCCTAAAGCATTTCATTACATGGTATCCTGTATATTGTGTAAATGACCAGTACAATTTGATTTGATTTGAATTGAAGCAAAACCAGCAGTAGAGAATGTCACCTTCAACAGCTATCATATGGCCTCTCCTTCACGCCCACAAGATGTTACTGAACTGTGTTGCATTTTTTATGTGTTGTTTTGTTATTGTGTAAATATGGTGGACAGATGAACCTGCAAAAGAGGCCTTGGTCTCAGTGTGTTTCCCCTGTAGAAATAACGGTTCAGTAAAAATTGTCTACTGCTGGTTTTGCTAACCGTCTTGGTGGTATGGTTAAAACATACCTGATCTCCCCCAGCACGGCGATGACGATGCCCAGCGCCAGGCCGTGTGCCAGGGCCGGCTGCAGCCGCCCGGTGCCCTCCGTGTTCTCTATGACGGAGAGGCACCCCACAAAGATAAACAAGGTAGACCCCAGCAGCTCTGCCAGACAGGGCTGGGCGTAGCGCTCGAACGCCCCCCTCCACCGCTTGGTCCCGGGGACACCCGGGTCACCGCCCTTCCCCTCTGGTTGGATCACGCTGACGTCCAGGGTGGAGAGGTCACACAGCTCGGTCTTGGACTCGGACAGGGACATCTCGAGAGGCTGTCGACCGGCGCTGCAGAGGGCTGTGAAGGGCTTGTGGGATGTGACCGGTCGTTTGTGGAGGGTTTATGCGAGTATGCTGATAAGGGGCAATAGAGAGGAGGAGGAGGAGGAGGAGGAGGAGGTGGGGGGAGAGGGAGAGAGGAGGAGGAGGCTGGGATGGTTCCAACCACTTGCTGAAGTGGAGCTCATGGAAATTACTCCTTTTTTTATTTGTTTTATTTCTTTCAAAAGGGTGGGGGTTAGAGGACGCCCGGACACACCTTGCCTCTGATATATATCCTCGACAAATGTTGGCCATGTCGTGAATCCCTCGATCTCGGGTCTATCTGCTTGACTTGTCAGGGCTTGGATGGGTGTATGCATTAAAACAGCTATCTCAATGTCACCTAATGGAAATGGATGTCAATATACAGCAGGCAGTGAGGATACAGGGACCGAAACACACAGAAGTATTGACTACGGATATACCTTGAAATGTATTTCTGAGCGATAACATTTGCCTGGTTAATCTGTACTTCAGACACCGATTCTAATAGAGTTGACATATTTACTCCCAGTCTCTCCCGTATCTTTATGAGGAGGGCTATCACAACTGTTTTAGGGTCTTCCAAGGCTTACATGCAGAGACAATAAAGATAAAAGGCACTGGATTAGGACATGGGGACATAATTAACATCAGTAAGATGAATCACAGTGACTCAAATGTGTCTACAAACAAATCAACATCCTATGTCTTGATCCAAGTTTCTATTTTATTACATATCATTATTTTTTATTATTTTATCCCATTACATGTTTTCTTATAGCACTAAAGAACGTGCCTCCTACATTTCAATAACAGGTAAACAATACATATAGCCCATAAATTCATACCATGGATGAACTGCTATGCCCTTACGTAAATAATAAGAAAGTGGCTGTTATCATTTCACAGAGAGGCGCCAAGGACCAACACAATAGATCCCGTGTTCGTGTTCGTGTTCAGGTTAGAGGGTTCGTGTTCGTGTTCGTGTTCGTGTTCGTGTTCGTGTTCGGGTTAGGGTTCGTGTTCGTGTTCGGGTTAGGGTTAGGGTTCGTGTTAGGGTTAGAGGGTTCGTGTTCGTGTTCGTGTTCGTGTTAGGGTTAGGGTTCGTGTTCGTGTTAGGGTTAGAGGGTTCGTGTTCGTGTTCGTGTTAGGGTTAGAGGGTTCGTGTTCGTGTTCGTGTTAGGGTTAGGGTTCGTGTTCGGGTTAGGGTTAGGGTTCGTGTTCGTGTTCGTGTTCGTGTTAGGGTTAGGGTTAGGGTTCGTGTTCGTGTTCGTGTTAGGGTTAGAGGGTTCGTGTTCGTGTTCGTGTTCGTGTTAGGGTTAGGGTTCGTGTTCGGGTTAGGGTTAGGGTTCGTGTTCGTGTTCGTGTTCGTGTTCGTGTTAGGGTTAGGGTTCGTGTTCGGGTTAGGGTTCGTGTTCGTGTTCGTGTTCGTGTTCGTGTTCGTGTTAGGGTTAGGGTTCGTGTTCGTGTTCGCCTCCGCAGGTTTATCTTTGCTTCTGTCGCCTCGTGGCTGTTTGTTTTTCCAGCGCTTGTCTCTGCGCGAGAAATGTGGCGCGTGTGAGTGTGACGACGGAAGACGTAATCTTAAAACTTCACCTTAAAACCTCTAATAAGTCACGACGTTGGAGGGGGTCATGTCCTGCAATAGATGTTTCAACGCTCGTTCCATTCCTGAATAACTGTTTGTCCTTGACTTAAGGAAATAAGGACGGGGAAATCCAGTTCGGATACAAAAACATGATATGAATTCAGTTTCCATTAAACTGAGTGAGTCTGTCTAGTTGTATGATACTGTTACAAACTGTCAAAGGACTGTCAGAGCAATTGAGAGGAAATATCATGCACACCATAAACTAGTGGGTATTTAGTACCATTAATATATGTTTAAACTTGTTGAACGAAAACTTGCCTATGGAATGGCATTCCAAGAACGGCATTCCATTATTGTTGTGAACATATAAGGAATTTAAACCAAAACATGTTTTAGTGAGAGATGCAGTGCAAGAATTTGAACAATTTGCAATTCATCTTCAGGACTGCACCTTTAAGTAGACTGAAATCCCAGTTCTCATGTCACCAATAACCAGGTCGTGGGCAGTGGCTGCGGAGCGTGCCTGGTGTATAACAACAGCTCTTATCTCTCCCTGAGGCTGAGGAGCCTGCGTGGGAATAACCCTGCTCAGGAATAGCATGAGGCTGTCTGATAGTGAGGGGGGTGTTAATAGTTAACTGGGCTTCAGATTCCAATGGAAAATAATAGAGGCTGACTCTATTATTACTCACTATAGCATGATACTGCAGCTACAACATTTTCTTTTATTTATTTAACCTTTAATCATCCAGGGCAAAGACACCGAGACCAAGGTCTCTTTTGTGGGTGTGCCCTGTCCACATATAAATACAGTTACAAAACAACAACAATGACAGAAATTGAATATAAAACACAGTTTTACAAAATACACACAATCATTAATGAAAACAAGAGCATGTCTCTGGGAGCTGGTCGCTCACCAAGGACTTAAAACCACTGTGGGATCAACTGCTCCAACCTCAGTCTACCCTGAAGATCGTTCCAAGTCTGAGGAGCACAGTAGCTAAAAGCCTAATTCTGTGGACACCCGTGGGAAATTAAAAAGTAGCAATGACGTGAGGTAAAATGGGAGTTTTAAAAGAACTGCTTTATATATAAATAAAATCCAATCATAAGCCCTTCTCGAAGTTAAAGACTCCCAACCCACAGACTGCTTCAAAAGGCAATGGTAGGTGCGGAAACACTCCGTAGAAATGAAGCGGAGTAATAAAATGAGATAGTGGTTTAAGAACTGAGGCTATACCATACTGCAGATTCTAGCTGTCCAAACAGCATCATGGATACATGTGATCTGCCTGTCTTAAAGTTGACCCGGAGACATTCTAAATAGCGCAGAAAGTAAACCATGTCAATAGTTGTCCTTTAACATGATCAAACCCTGGTCAAAGAGGGCATAGTCTTCAAGGTTTTACTATCCCCTTTTCATTTGACAGTCTCATTATAGAGCTTCTCCAGAGCTCAGGCAAACAGCAACCAGGTCCCAGACTAAACCTACGCCAATTACACATCTGAATTTGTTCAAACAATCTTAAAACGGAGTGCTACTTAAACTGATTTTCCACCATCGGTGGATTATGCCTCCCCCAGTCATCTTAACCTATGCATTGTTTGACCTAATCATAGAGATAAGATAGCAGGTTATGATAGTCACCTCATCAATGCAAGAGCTGGGACTGAAGGTGCTCATTGTGCTCACAGTTATAAACACTGAGGTCATTCTTGAAGATCGTAATGCATCTGAACTCACTGACCAGCGGGTCGACAATGGAAGATCACTAGACAATAAGATTGCTGAGGTGCACTGCTGAGCCAATGTTAAGATATAAGTGTTGACGGTTGTTAGGCTTCTCCAGAGGTAATGTCCTGTTGATTGACAGCTAAATAACTTTAGTAAATCCCAATATTGGAAACAGGACTCATATAATTTACATTAAAACCTAAAAGATCCCATGGCGCTTATCGCAAAAGTAGGCGTGTTAAAGGAGTGTGTGAGTCCGTTGGGAATCTGTCACCTCTGACCACCGAGGGACATTCACTTTGAAAATTCAAAACAACATCCTGCCTAATAATAAGAAATAACTTAGAAAAGCGCTTTTCGGGACCGAAACAGTGTTCGTAAATGAAATATTTCTCATTCCCTTATCGCTGCCGATTAAACATAGTCATTACAACCGTAAGAAAGACTGAATATGTTACATAGGGTGTATGAGTGAACACATCAGAAGAATATATATATATATATAAATAAAGTTGGCAGTACACTATTGTCACTTTAATGTCACTTTTTGTCACTTTTTATTACCTATTATTGAATTGTTGTTGCTGTTGTTGTTGAGCGTGGAGCAAGATCCCAAAACATTTCACTTTGTCTATTACAACTGTATGCGATATACTGTAAGTGACAAATAAAATTTGATATGATTTAATTTGATTTGATTTGATTTGATATGATTTGATTTGATTTGATTTGGCCCCATAACTCTGAGAAGCCATGACATATAAATAGCCACAAGGTGGCAGCAGAACACACTGAAAATGACATGCATGGCTCAGTAGACTTTGTCCCCAATCACAGCCCCGAGTCTACAGGGATCTAAATCTAAATCTGCCCTCAGATCAGCGAATATGGCCTTTGTCGATGTAGTCATGTAGGAAGCTTCAGTGCATCTGGTGGGATTTTTGTCACATGCCACTGTTATTGTAGTAAGTTTAACGCTATGGTCTCACTAGTACTGGGGTATATTTGACAGTGTCACTGTAGGATACATGTGTGTCCCTGCTTTAGAAGTGTTTTTCTTGTTGAGACGTGTTCTGGAATCAGTCTATGGCATATGCTATTGTGAGTCTATCATGTTTGCATGGCAATTATTGCAGGAAACACAGAAGTTATTCTAAAAGATTTCTCCCAACTTCTACAGCAGTTAGTAAGATGTCCCTGTGTTCCTCTAAAACAACAACAACAACAACGTTCCACTGACTTGTAGGCCCAATAAGATACGAAACAATGAACACGCCCATCTAAACGTACAGTAAACAGTTCTGTCGGCTATAGTACTACCCATATATCTTCAACAATCGCCTTGACATGACCGCAGAGTCTGTGTTTCTGACGGTGCTGCCCGTCCCTGACAGCCTGGGAGGGTCCGGTGGACCAGGCGGCTGTGTTCGGTATCACATGTCAGCGCTGGGCCGTTCAGCAGGGAAGTGAGCGGCGCTTCCTCCTTCCCTCCCTCCCTCCCTCCCTCCCTCCAGCGCAGCGCAGCGCCGTGTGACCGCAACAACACACTGAATGAAGCGAGAGAAAGCAGCAGAAAGCAGCAGCAGCGGGGGGTCGCTTCTCGTAATTGTCTAGAGATTGTTTTTTTTTGTTTTGTTTTGTGACGGAGGAAAACATTGCCGGGAGAAGCGGTCGAACAGGCGGTCGAACACCACCAACACCACCGCGGCGAACGTACTCGAACCCGAGCCTCTTGTTTGCGGTAGCATGGCAGCGACGTGAAGCCGCTTTAGGACTTGAGCGGCTGGTGAATGGTATCAAGTGAGGAGGGAGAGGAGAGGAGGGCCTCGGAACTAGTCTGAAACTTTGTTGGATACTTGTGGAACAAGGACGCGAACATGAAGAAACAGTTTAACCGCATGAAACAGCTGGCCAACCAGACAGTTGGAAGGTAAGGTCTCAGTAGGTTAGTCAGGGGGTTATGAAGCCACTTGGGTTGACTGGTTTAGGACTTTTCCTTCAAAGTGTGGCCTTTCCTCTCAAGCCTACATGACACTTGGGTCGGGGTTGTGACATTGGGGCTCAGGTCGTCGCTGACGGAGGGAAGTGCCACATATTGTCAAAATGAAAGTTTCTGTTTCCATCTGAGTTGTTGTTCCGTAGCTTGTCTTACCGCTCCCCCCCGTCACCCTGTTATCCCTCTACGGGAGGGGGTGGGGGTCGGAAGGGTTGGGCCACCTACGGTTGCTCATAAAATGACCTGCAAACTTGATAACACTACAAAAAGAATCTCTTTAAAATGTAGAAATGGGCCTGTTAAAATGCAGTCGATGAAACAAGGTTGACATGAGTGGTTTATAGGACCAACGGTGACCGTCTGTATGAGAAGTTTTCCCAAATGATCCTTTCTGCAGCTGTGTGGTTGACTATATGGGTTGGTTATGTGTATGTATTGAGTACAGCTTGAGTCATGTAAATGCCATGAATGTATACGTTCATAAGTACACAAGTGATATATGAATGGTGGGAAAGCAGTTACGTGTGTGTGAGATCGCTGATGTTGACCCAAAGGCAACACCATTGTGGTCCAACTGGTTGTTGACCAGTTGTCATTTCTGCTTTGTGGACAACCTTTCTTGTGTAATGCTGGTCTGCGTCCGTTGAGGCCTAGTGTGTTTGTAACACACTCCTAGCTAAGTGCAGGCCTGTTCCTCTTTTCATGTAGGCTTATTACTCTGTACCCCCCCGCCCAAACACCATGATTATTACTCTGTACCCCCCCTTTAAACACCCCCCTACACTCCCTAGTGTGACCGTACCCCAACACAAACATTATTTTTCTGTCATTTACGACAGCGTAGGGACCTCTGTGACATCCCTATGCAGTCTCCTAGCTGACCAAGCCTGGAAACGCTTAGTCGACAAAAACCTCCACGCCTGCACTTTTCCAGACACACACACACACACACACACACACACACACACACACACACACACACACACATCAGAATGCCACAATAGAGAGAACCTGATTCAGATCAAAACACCGCCCTCGTCATTGTGATTAAAAGTACATCAGCTTGAGTCCTGTTTCTCTCACTGCATCACATGTCCACGCCTCCTCTGAGTTCCCCCTCAACCGTTTCACTTTACGGAACGGAAACTACATCTGTTTTTGAGATATTCCAGGGGATACTCTGACTAAAATACTACGAGTTTATGAATCACTATGACACGTGTCCCGTTCCTGTGTTGTTAGCCAACAGTTTTAAAAAGAATGAAAATAAAGTTTGTTTCAGTACAAGTCACACAGACAAAGCTGGAGGAATGTGAGCTTTGTTGAGTAGTAGCCATGTTACCCAGAGAGGGTGTGGGTAGCAGCCATGTTACCCAGAGAGGGTGTGGGTAGTAGCCATGTTACCCAGAGAGGGTGTGTGTAGCAGCCATGTTACCCAGAGAGGGTGTGTGTAGCAGCCATGTTACCCAGAGAGGGTGTGGGTAGTAG
The DNA here is from genome assembly GCF_951799395.1 of Argentina silus. Classification (NCBI taxonomy): domain Eukaryota; kingdom Metazoa; phylum Chordata; class Actinopteri; order Argentiniformes; family Argentinidae; genus Argentina; species Argentina silus. The sequence goes on from NC_139663.1 coordinate 22,474,347, forward strand.
CCATGTTACCCAGAGAGGGTGTGGGTAGCAGCCATGTTACCCAGAGAGGGTGTGGGTAGTAGCCATGTTACCCAGAGAGGGTGTGGGTAGCAACCATGTTACCCAGAGAGGGTGTGTGTAGCAGCCATGTTACCCAGAGAGGGTGGGTAGCAGCCATGTTACCCAGAGAGGGTGGGTAGCAGCCATGTTACCCAGAGAGGGTGTGTGTAGCAGCCATGTTACCCAGAGAGGGTGGGTAGCAGCCATGTTACCCAGAGAGGGTGTGGGTAGTAGCCATGTTACCCAGAGAGGGTGTGTAGCAGCCATGTTACCCAGAGAGGGTGGGTAGCAGCCATGTTACCCAGAGAGGGTGGGTAGTAGCCATGTTACCCAGAGAGGGTGGGGGTAGCAGCCATGTTACCCAGAGAGGGTGGGGGTAGCAGCCATGTTACCCAGAGAGGGTGTGGGTAGCAGCCATGTTACCCAGAGAGGGTGGGGGTAGCAGCCATGTTACCCAGAGAGGGTGGGTAGCAGCCATGTTACCCAGAGAGGGTGTGGGTAGCAGCCATGTTACCCAGAGAGGGTGTGGGTAGCAGCCATGTTACCCAGAGAGGGTGTGGGTAGCAGCCATGTTACCCAGAGAGGGTGTGGGTAGCAGCCATGTTACCCAGAGAGGGTGTGGGTAGCAGCCATGTTACCCAGAGAGGGTGTGGGTAGCAGCCATGTTACCCAGAGAGGGTGTGGGTAGCAGCCATGTTACCCAGAGAGGGTGGGTAGCAGCCATGTTACCCAGAGAGGGTGTGGGTAGAGCACATTGCACAGATGTCTGTCAGTGAGTTGTCAGTCTGCCTAGCTGCGTGTCGCTCTTTCACAGTGTATGGAAAACACACTGGAAACCAAGCAATCCAAACAGTTGGTTACTATGTGTGGAAAGTGATGTCAATAAGCTAAATTAAACAGATGAATGTTGTGCCAGTCGAGGGACAGGAGCGCTCATCATAATGTGATAACAGCAGTGGACACCAGTAGAGGCTCGGGGCCGGAGAGGGGCCGGCGTGGCCGGAGAGGGACCGGCGTGGCCGGAGAAGGGCCAGCGTGGCCGGAGAGGGGCCGGAGAGGGACCGGCGGGGCCGGAGAAGGGCCGGAGAGGGGCCGGAGAGGGACCGGCGTGGCCGGAGAGGGACCGGCGTGGCCGGAGAGGGGCCGGAGAGGGACCGGCGGGGCCGGAGAAGGGCCGGAGAGGGGCCGGAGAGGGGCCGGAGAGGGGCCAGTGGGGCCTGTCAAACACAGTCAATGATTCCATTATATCGCTCTATAGAAATGTTGTGACTTTTTTTTGGGGGGGCGGGCTATATTTTCCATGTGGGAATATGACTAGCAATAGGGCTTGGAATAGGTGGAAAAGTTGTTCTCTTGTAAACCCACAGGAGACGATAGGCCTGAATACAAGGCCTATGTTGACATCTGTATGTGCATATCAACAACAAAGAGTGTAAAGGTGTCCTACTTTTCACAGAAACTCAACTGGAATCCCTCTGTCGCAACAGAGGACTAAGCTAAGGAGGTCTCCCTTGATACCTGGGGTTTGGTGAAAGACTTCAATTTAGTATATCAAATATATCAAATAAAATATAGTAAATCAGAGTCTGTCATACAGTCTGCAGACCTGTGTGTGTGTGTGTGTGTCTGTGTGTGTCTGTGTGTGTCTGTGTGTGTGTGTGTGTCTGCCCTGCACACACAAACATTGTTGTTGTGTGTGTGTGCACGTGCGTGTCTGCACCGATTGTTATCTAGAACCAGTTTGACAGTCCATTGGGGTTACAGGCAGTCCTAACTATTTGCATGGTGGATGATAAAAGTGTTTGAGTTTCAGAGGAGTTCTTCCTGAATTAACGGAAGCGAAAAGGAATTGGCCCCAACCACGGTTTCCACACACTTACCATGTTCAATACTGTCTCTAATGCTGTGTCTTTGATGCTCGCCTTGGGCCAGTATTAGAATTCTAAAACCGGTATTCCTTCCCCCTAACATACCCGGTATATGGTAATACCTTTTTGCAGACATTCAACATGACTAGAACTTGTAGCAAATCAACCCTATTGAACCACTTCTCAGGACAGAGAGACATCATCAGTAGACCGGGTCAGGACAGAGATAGACATCATCAGTAGACCGGGTCAGGACAGAGATAGACATCATCAGTAGACCGGGTCAGGACAGAGATAGACATCATCAGTAGACCGGGTCAGGACAGAGATAGCTGT
>NC_139663.1:22484089-22487178 GCF_951799395.1 Argentina silus
ACACACACACACACACACACACACACACACTTAGAGTAAACAAACTACAACCAACGGTTTTAAACTAATTACATAGATTTGATTATATATCTGATATTCAAGGCATAATTGCCCTGGGAGAAGAGCTCACTTTGTCAAGAGACAGAGGTTGCAAGACTGCAGTCATCTGTTCTCTATCTGCTCTGCCTCTCTCTCAGAGGACGTATCCACGGTGTGACTCCTGCTCTGCCTCTCTCTCAGAGGACGTATCCACGGTGTGACTCCTGCTCTGCCTCTCTCTCAGAGGACGTATCCACGGTGTGACTCCTGCTCTGCCTCTCTCTCAGAGGACGTATCCACGGTGTGACTCCTGCTCTGCCTCTCTCTCAGAGGACGTATCCACGGTGTGACTCCTGCTCTGCCTCTCTCTCAGAGGACGTATCCACGGTGTGACTCCTGCTCTGCCTCTCTCTCAGAGGACGTATCCACGGTGTGACTCCTGCTCTGCCTCTCTCTCAGAGGACGTATCCACGGTGTGACTCCTGCTCTGCCTCTCTCTCAGAGGCCGTATCCACGGTGTGACTCCTATCCATCTGACAGATAACTAGTTAGAATGCATTACATTTGTATAGCGCTTTCTCATGGACTCAGAGCAAAGTACAAAAACATGAAAAAATAAACCTATGAGGACAGTCACAGAACAGATGACGTACAGCCCTATGCGTTAAAAGCCTGACTGAACAGGTGGGCTTTTCTTAAAAAGATCAACACCGTCAGCAACGTGGTGGGGAGAGACAGGTGAGAACACTGTCACTGGTAGAGTCTGGTTCTGGGGACAGGGAGGAGGCAGGAGTGCCTGTGTCTCCTCGCAAAGAATTCGATTTATTCCACAAATACAACATGTATCGGCCCGCACCAAACGCACCACAGTTCTTTATCAAATCACACATTTTCTCATCTTCCTTTATCCTTGTATTCATCATTTCTTTTATTGTTCTCGTCTGTGTTATGATTGGACAGTAACACTGTCCATCCGTTAACTAGGGCAGAGCTCAGCTCCCTCCCGTGAACAGAAAGAGAAGCTCCCAGAAACACAGAAAGAGAAGCTCCCAGAAACACAGAAAGAGAAGCTTCCAGAAACACAGAAAGAGAAGCTTCCAGAAACACAGAAAGAGAAGCTTCCAGAAACACAGAAAGAGAAGCTTCCAGAAACACAGAAAGAGAAGCTCCCAGAAACACAGAAAGAGAAGCTCCTAGAAACACAGCTTGTAGAAATGTGAGACTTTGGGTTTTGCAGCAACTCTTTTTCCATTGCTGTTCCTTCCTCCTCCAGGCACTGCTAATCTTGTTTGGACACGTCTCTCTCTCTCCCTCCCTTTCTCTCTCTCTCTCTCTCTCTCCCTCTCTCTCTCTCTCTCTCTCTCTCGCAGTAACTGGAGAGACTAGCACTATTCTGTCAGACTGGTCTGTGGCTGTTTGCCTGGACTGACACACGGGAAAGAGATGCTTGTGTGTGTGTGTTAGACACACACACACACACACACACACACACACACACACACACACACACACACACACAGAGTCAGTCAGTCAGGCAGCCAGAAAGAGGACAAAGCGGGACAGAGCAGCAGCTCCTCTCTCTGACTCACTGGATGTTCCACATTCTCTTTCTCTAGAGGTCAGAGGTCAACAGCCTCCCATGTCCAGTGTTTTTACTGGCTGCTGGTCTGTCTGGAAAATGATGGCAATAACGAGGCCTGTAAACCTTTGTACATCTCACAAAATGGAGGTGTGTGTGTGTGGTGTGGAAGGGGCTAGGTGTGTGTGTGCGTGTGTGTGCGTGTGTGTGTGTGTGTGTGTGTGTGTGTGTGTGTGTGTGTGTGTGTGTGTGTGTGTGTGTGTGTGTGTGTGTGTGTGTGTGTGTGTGTGTGTGTGTGTGTGTGTGTGTGTGTGTGTGTGGGGTGTGGAAGGGGCTAGGTACAGTATTGTGTGTGGGGGAGATGTCACGTCAGACTCTAGTGCTGCTGTTTCTGGTCAGTCTGGGTTAGACCACGGCCTCCACAACCTCTCCCTACCTCCCTAACAAGCGGTTGGTATTGTCTCTCTCTCTCTCTCTCTCCACAAGCCACAAGACAAAACACCGAATTGAAAAACTAGGAATTTCAAGTGAAACATTTGAATTTATTTTGTTGCAAAAAATACTTTGAGGGTTCGGGAGTGATCAAAACCTCGCCCCCTTCTCTCCGTCCTCTCCCCCGACAACGTTCAGGGAGCAGGATCTGTTGTTGAGCCCTCCTCCCCCCCGCCTGAACACATTATCCCTCTGGGCATGGTGGTCCTCATGGGCATGGTGGTCCTCTGTGGCTCAGGTGGTCCTCTGGGCATGGTGGTCCTCTGTGGCTCAGTTGGTAGAGCATGGCGCTAACAACGCTTAGGTTGTGGGTTTGATTCCCGCTGGGACCATATATAATGAAATGTACGCACTCACTGCAATGCAAGTCGCTTTGGATAAAAGCGTCAGATAAATGGCAGATATATTATATTATGGACGTAGGCAGGTGTCTGAACGCTGGCCTTCCTCTCCATGTGATCCTCTGTTCCCACTGGCTCCTCAAGGTCAAGAGCAGCCTGTGGGATTAAAAGTGAGGGGAAGACATCAGTCCAGGGGTGGGGTGGGGGGGGGGGGGGGGGGCAGTAGAGACAGGCCAAAGAGAGAGATTAGATTAGGTACTCTATTACTTAATAATCCTCTCAGGGAAATTCAATTGCCTCCTTAGGCCATGACATAAAACACACACATAGTAATAGACAATAACAAAGACCGAATCAGGAAGTTTCAGCAAACATGGTTCCAGTCAGAACCTGAGGGAAGGCAGCATGTTGCAGTCCGATGTCTGGGCTGGTGTTTGGCAGCCCAGTGAAGCTCCACAGGCCCTGGCTCTGACATGCATGTGTGTTCATCTAATACCAAAATGCTTAAACGATCATTTAAAGGACATGCTACTGGCCTCAGTAACTAACCCTGAAGGCTGTTGGCGTCAGTGATTATAGGCATATTTATGACTTTGTTGAGGTTAAATAGGTTCATAGCTGCTGCAAAAATTCCTTTC
>NC_139663.1:22487378-22489878 GCF_951799395.1 Argentina silus
GTTTGTAGAGTGTGATACGTTTGTTTTGAATGTCGCAGTAAAATGTCGACCGTGTAAAAAAACATGGAATAGTTTGTGGAATGCAGTAGTTTGTGGAATGCAGTAGATTGACTTCACTTTTAAATATGGTCCGTCTAGAATATCCATATTTCTCTGAGGTGTCATAAAGTGGGTTATATAACTCAGCTTTCCCCCCGACAGAGCAACTATCAATCATGCTGGTTATAGCCTGACACCGCCTCCCTCTGTGTGGCAAAGCTGCCCGTTACAACAGATGATGTAGCGGTGCTCTTAACCACGACCAGACAGACGGGGAGCAGAGAACACCGTTTCTCCTCCGCCGTTTAGAGATGACGAGGCCAATGTGAGAGGTTTCAGATCTAGAACCTGACAGCTCTGTGCTGCTCTGCCTCACTCCCACCCCGTCTGCCATGTCTCCTGACCAGAGAAAACTCTCTGTGTGAAACAGGGACGGAGGGTTAATATCGTAAGGTAGAAGTTGTTCTCAGAGAGAAGTGGTCGTGGTCAGGGCTGGTGGATATGGAGTGGCTTTGGTTATGTTACCATTGATCAGCGTCTTTTTAATAACACTTTACTTAAAAGTTCTGTATTGTCTGTGTGTGTGTGTGTGTGTGTGTGTGTGTGTGTGTGTGTGTGTGTGTGTGTGTGTGTGTGTGTGTGTGTGTGTGTAGATTGAGAGGCGGTTGGAGCAGGTGCGCCTGGTCTCTCACAACGCACACAAGAGGCTGGTCATGTGTCTGCAGGGACCTATCGGGACGGACACAGAGAAGAGACACGTAAGGAGCCGTCCTAACTCTAACCCTAACCCTAACTCTAACCCTAACCCTCATCCTAGCCCTAACTAACCCTCATCCTAACCCTAACTCTAACCCTCATCCTAACCCTAACCTTAGAAACACAGGTATGAGACACACACAGGGGAGACGTGTGAACAGCTCTGTCACAGAGAGAGGGCGCCTCTCCGACTCTTCCACTGCCACTCATCCCTGCTACTGTGTAGACCCACCCCAGTCCTTCACCCCGGTACTTCACCCACCCCAGTCCTTCACCCACCCCAGTCCTTCACCCCGGTCCTTCACCCACCCCGGTCCTTCACCCACCCCAGTCCTTCACCCACCCCAGTCCTTCACCCACCCCAGTCCTTCACCCCGGTCCTTCACCCACCCCAGTCCTTCACCCACCCCAGTCCTTCACCCACCCCAGTCCTTCACCCCAGTCCTTCACCCCGGTCCTTCACCCACCCCGGTCCTTCACCCACCCCGGTCCTTCACCCACCCCAGTCCTTCACCCACCCCCACCCCAGTCCTTCACCCACCCCAGTCCTTCACCCACCCCAGTCCTTCACCCACCCCAGTCCTTCACCCACCCCCACCCCAGTCCTTCACCCACCCCGGTCTTTCACCCACCCCGGTCTTTCACCCACCCCGGTCTTTCACCCACCCCAGTCCTTCACCCACCCCAGTCCTTCACCCACCCCAGTCCTTCACCCACCCCGGTCCTTCACCCACCCCGGTCCTTCACCCCGGTCCTTCACCCACCCCGGTCCTTCACCCTGGTCCTTCACCCACCCCAGTCCCACCACAGTCCTTCACCTCACCCTGTTCCTGCTTCAGCAGGGGGGGTAAACCACCTCACCCCAGTCCTTCACCCACCCCGGTCCTTCACCCACCCCGGTCCTTTACCCACCCCGGTCCTTCACCCACCCCAGTCCTGGTCCTTCACCCACCCCGGTCCTTCACCCACCCCGGTCCTTCACCCACCCCAGTCCTGGTCCTTCACCCACCCCGGTCCTTCACCCACCCCACCCCCCACCCCAGTCCTTCACCCCAGTCCTTCAACAAGCTTAGCTCATACAACTCTCAGGGAACTCACTGTCACCACTGAGCCTCTGATATTTCCTGCTTATCTTGTGTACCATCATGGACGTTTTTACATACCGACTTACTTACTTTTCCTGCAGTCTTTCCTGAGGTAGTAAACTTCCCAGCATGCCTGTGTTTCTCCCTCCACAGAAAAAGCTTCCCCTGACAGCCCTGTCCCAGGCCATGCAGGAGGGGGGCGGCCACCTGGGAGAGGAGTCTCTGATTGGGTGAGTTTGGACCAGTAGGGGACTGGCCATCTGGAGCACCGGGAGAGTTCCCGGTGGGCCGGTGGGCCGGTGGGTCTGTGGGCTGTGGACCCGGTGAGCGACGCAGCCCACTACTCCATCGCCCCCAGCGCAGCAGTTCCCATTGGTCCATTCCTCCTTTGCGGAGTAAAAATGTTCTAATTCTATTCTAGCATTGGGAGGGTCTTGAAAGGCAGTGGTGGAGAGGGTTAATGGGCCCCTTCCTGTGTTAGGGTACTTCCTGTGTTAGGGTACTTCCTGTGTTAGGGTACTTCTACATGAGCATTCCTCTCTTCTTGAGGAATGTTAGTGCTAGTGCTAATTTTTCTCTCTCTCTCTCTGTGTGTGTCTCTGTGTGTGTGTCTGTGTGTG
>NC_139663.1:22494878-22517378 GCF_951799395.1 Argentina silus
AAAAGAGCTGAAGAGCTTTCACAACAGAGCTTTACCAGACTTTGCACTCATACATAGATGACTGAGTAATTGACCAGTGCCAGAACACTGTCCTGGAACATGTTATTATCTGTAGGTACTGGACTGGACTGTCCTGGAACATGTTATTATCTGTAGGTACTGGACTGGACTGGACTGTCCTGGAACATGTTATTATCTGTAGGTACTGGACTGTCCTGGAACATGTTATTATCTGTAGGTACTGGACTGTCCTGGAACATGTTATTATCTGTAGGTACTGGACTGTCCTGGAACATGTTATTATCTGTAGGTACTGGACTGGACTGTACTGGACTGGACTGGACTGGACTGGACTGGACTGGACTGGACTGGACTGGACTGTATGTGCGTCTGTGTACCACTCCAAATGGGCACAGACTTGTCCTAGTCAAGAAAGCCTTTTGAAAAATACAATACCAGTCAAAAGTTTGGACACACCTTGCCAAGAGTGTGCAAAGCTGTCATCAAAGCAAAAGGTGGCTACTTTGAAGACTCTAAAATATAAACCATATTCAGTTTTTTTTTGTTTATGACATAATGTGTTCCTTCATAGTTTTGATGTCTTCAATATTAATCTACAATGTGGAAAATAATAAAAAATAAACAAAAACCATTGGATGAGAAGGTGTGTCCAAACTTTTGACTGGTACAGTAGATTTTATCTTAATGAGAATGGATCAGTAAAGGTTGAATAAAATGTATACCGTAGTCGATTTGATGGTGCATTTGAAGAAATTCTCATCCTATAAACCTTTCAGCTTCTGTGCAGCTTCTCCCTCCTACCTGTCCGACAGGTTGGAACCTTGCCCTGTATGAGCCCAGTATGAGCCCAGTACACTGTTCATTGTGATGAAACTGGCCTCCGCCGGTCGGCCATTTTGTGCCTCGTGCAGACTCGTGGATGGAGAAGCCGGCGTTCGGCACGGCGCTGGAGGAGCACCTGAAGAGGAGCAGCAGGGAGATCGCCCTGCCCTTAGAGGCCTGCGTCATGATGCTGCTGGAGACGGGGATGAAGGAGGAGGTGAGGGGGGGGAGGGGTGTCTCTCTCTGCCTGCCTGCCTGTCTATCTCTCTGTCTGTCTGTCTGTCTGTCTGTCTGTCTCTGCCTGCCTGCCTGTCTGTCTGTCTGTCTCTGTCTGTCTGTCTGTCTGTCTGTCTGTCTGTCTCTGTCTATCAGCTTGCCTGTCTGTCTATCTGTCTGTCTCTGTCTGTCTGTCTGCCTGCCTGTCTGTCTCTGTCTGTCTGTCTCTGTCTCTCTGCTTGCCTGTCTGCTTGCCTGTCTGTCTGTCTCTCTGTCTGCCTGCCTGCCTGCCTGCCTGTCTATCTCTCTGTCTGCCTGCCTGCCTGTCTGCCTGCCTGTCTGTCTGCCCGTCTGCCTGACTGCCTGCCTGCCTGTCTGTCTGTCTGCTATTACTCCCAATGCCATTAGCCTGGTTAAGTGGAACCATATTCCTCCCCTCCTGAGGGCTGAGGGCTGGAATTCAGAGCATTTTTTATAGAGGGAATCAAAATGGATGTGGGTCTTTTTTTTTCTCAACCGCAATTACTTAACTAGTATCTACCAGTATCCCTCTACCAGTATCCCTCTACCAGTATATCTCTACCAGTATATCTCTACCAGTATCCCTCTACCAGTATATCTCTACCAGTATCCCTCTACCAGTATATCTCTACCAGTATATCTCTACCAGTATCCCTCTACCAGTATCCCTCTACCAGTATATCTCTACCAGTATATCTCTACCAGTATATCTCTACCAGTATATCTCTACCAGTATCCCTCTACCAGTATCCCTCTACCAGTATATCTCTACCAGTATATCTCTACCAGTATATCTCTACCAGTATCCCTCTACCAGTATATCTCTACCAGTATATCTCTACCAGTATATCTCTACCAGTATCCCTCTACCAGTATCCCTCTACCAGTATATCTCTACCAGTATATCTCTACCAGTATATCTCTACCAGTATCCCTCTACCAGTATCCCTCTACCAGTATATCTCTACCAGTATATCTCTACCAGTATCCCTCTACCAGTATCCCTCTACCAGTATATCTCTACCAGTATATCTCTACCAGTATCCCTCTACCAGTATATCTCTACCAGTATATCTCTACCAGTATATCTCTACCAGTATATCTCTACCAGTATCCCTCTACCAGTATATCTCTACCAGTATATCTCTACCAGTAATAGAAGCTAACTCAGCCCTGTCAGTGACTTGGAAGGTCGGAGGGGAGATAGTAGGGATCACTCTCCTCCCACTTTCTCTGTCTGCCAGTCATACAGAACCCAGATGAAACTCGACCAGACTAGTCCCATTTCCTAGACCAGACTAGTCCCATTTCCTAGACCAGACTAGTCCCATTTCCTAGACCAGACTAGACCATACTAGTCCCATTTCCTAGACCAGACTAGTCCCATTTCCTAGACCAGACTAGACCAGACTAGTCCCATTTCCTAGACCAGACTAGTCCCATTTCCTAGACCAGACTAGACCATACTAGTCCCATTTCCTAGACCAGACTAGACCATACTAGTCCCATTTCCTAGACCAGACTAGTCCCATTTCCTAGACCAGACTAGACCAGACTAGTCCCATTTCCTAGACCAGACTAGTCCCATTTCCTAGACCAGACTAGTCCCATTTCCCAGATTAGACCAGGCTAGTCTCATTTCCTCAAACAGCTTTGATAAATGCAGAGAGAAGACACACACACTACACACACACACACACACACACACACACACACACACACACACACACACACACACACACACACACACACTACACTACACACACACACACACACACACACACACACACACACACACACACACACACACACACACACACACACACACACACACACACACACACACACACACACACACACACACACACACTACACTACACACTATCCACGTAGTGATCGTAGTGATCGTAGTACATCCGGACAGTGTGTGGGTTGGGGTTGGTCTAACTCTGCTGTCCTCTCCAGGGTCTGTTCAGGATCGCTGCCGGGGCGTCCAAACTGAAGAAGCTGAAGGCGGCGCTGGACTGTTCCACCTCTCAGCTGGAGGAGTTCTACTCCGACCCCCACGCTGTCGCTGGTACGGCCCGCTTTCCCTCAAAACATGACCGCTTTTTTAATCGGAGGGGATAGATTTCTTCACTGTAGGGGACACAGACTGTTCCCAGTGGGAAGCATATAGGTTTCTTGTTTCAAAAATATTGTTATTTGGGACATTTCCATTGTCTAACACAATCCCCATTGACACTAATAATAATAATAAATGTAAAACGATGTTACAAAGTGATTTACACCGATGATACAGATATGCAAATAAAAACAGAAATACAAGTAGAAACAGTAAAACACATTCCAAAGAATGAGGGCAGCATCAGCTAAAGGCTAGTCTGTAAAAATGAGGTTTAAGAAGAGATTTAAAAGAGAATCCTGACCTCACTAGCCTCGCCTGATGTCCTCAGGCATTGTGGGATACAAGGCCGTTCACAGTGAACAAGATTGTTCTTTGGGACATTTTCCATTATCTAACACAATCCCAACTGACACTAGAAGCCTTGTACCTCATCCTGTGTTACTGGATGGGTTGTCTGTTATGTTATGAGTCTGGTGAAGCTTTGTTGTGATACTCTGAGTGCTCTTTTCACTCTCTGGTGGCCAAATGCATTTTAGCACATAAATGCCCCCATCTGAGACAGTAGAAACAGAAACCACCATAGTGGTGTAACCCAGTTGAGATGGTAAAACTCACTCCACGAGTTCAAACACCCCCCACCCACCAGCGCTGTCCAATAGCTAGCCTTTCGATAGCGTAGCTGGTTGACCTCGGGTGTTTGAGGAGACGGTCAGGTGTGTCGGCGAGCCAGAGGTCGTAAGTTCGAGGCTCGGTCGGAGCAAGTGGAATTACGGGGCGACTGTTTGCAACTACTTGACGTCTGTTTCACTGGAGACAACTTCCACCCACCTGGGTTACAGGGCAACAAAGGCATCCTGTATATCTTGTTTCTAAGGGGAGGCCGGTGGAGGTAGAAATCGGTGTTTGATACCATTCCTTATTCCATTCCATGCGTTACAATGAGCCCGTCCTCCGATTTCTACCTCCACCAGCCTCCCCTGTTGTACATCCGTGCTGTACTGTATGCTGAGTTCATGTGCTGTCTGCTGAACCGCTGTGTCTCTGGTGGTGTTGGTCTTGTTCAGGTGCCCTGAAGTCGTACCTCAGAGAGCTGCCTGAACCCCTCATGACCTTCCAGCTGTATGACGAGTGGACACAAGCCTCCAAGTAACACACCACACACACACACACACACACACACACACACACACACACACACACACACACACACTACACACACACACACACACACTACACACACACACACACACGCACACACAAAACACGCACGCACGCATGCACGCATACACACATACACACACGCACGCATATTTTTCACATACACACATATTTTTCACACACACACACACACACACACACACTCTGCCTCTTGTCGGAGGAGGTGCGCCCTCTGCTGGAGGCCTACAAAGGCCAAGATGGACGTCAAGATCGAGCTGGAGCTCAAAGACACACACACACAAACACACACACACACACACACACACACACACACACACACACACACACTACATGAACAAACCCCTCAGGTGTTTTTTAAAGGGCCCGGGGACAACAGCAGCCTATATGAGTGTGTGTTTTCTGTGTGCAGTGTGTCAGACCCGGACAAGAGGCTCCAGGCATTGTGGGTAACGTGTGACAAGTTGCCAAAGAACCACAAGGCCAACCTCAGGTAGGTCAGCGTGTCCCCGAGGACGCTCTCCAATCAGACCTGAGCAACGATGCATCATTGTGTGATGTGTGACATGAAATCAAATCAAACTGTATTTGTCAAGTACACAATATACTGGATACAGCAGTGAAATACTTTAAGGCAAGCAACAATTAACAATAATAATAATAATAATAATTATAGAAAAAATAGAATAACATAAGGTGGTATAGTGATAGCAGCAGAAACAATATTGGAAGATTCTAATATATTCTTATATATTCTAATCTATTTTAATATAGTCTATCTATGCTGTTCTATTGTATTGTATTGTCCTGTCCTGGGTTAGGGTTAGGTGGTGAAGCAGAGGGAACATGTAGGATGTGTGTGTGTGTCTGCAGGTATCTGGTGAAGCAGAGGGAACATGTAGGATGTGTGTCTGCAGGTATCTGTGAAGCAGAGGGAACATGTAGGATGTGTGTGTGTGTGTCTGCAGGTATCTGTGAAGCAGAGGGAACATGTAGGATGTGTGTGTGTGTGTCTGCAGGTATCTGGTGAAGCAGAGGGAACATGTAGGATGTGTGTGTGTGTGTCTGCAGGTATCTGTGAAGCAGAGGGAACATGTGGGATGTGTGTGTGTGTGTCTGCAGGTATCTGGTGAAGTTCCTGGCCAAGCTGGCTCAGGACTGCGAGGTGAACAAGATGTCTCCCAGTAACATCGCCATCGTACTGGGACCCAACCTGCTCTGGGCCAAGGCTGAGGGGTGAGACACACACACACACACACACACACACACACACACACACACACACACACACACTATACGCACACACACGCACGCACACACTATACACACACACTATACACACACACACACACACACACTATACACACACACACTATCCATGTGGTGATGGTAGTACATACAGATAGATCTCCCTAGATGTAGAGCAGAGTCAGACCAGACCTTTCTCTCTACCTGTGTATGAAATGTGCTGTCAGTAAAGTTGGATTTGATTGGATCTTCAGGACTCTGGCAGAGATGGCTGCCGCTACGTCTGTGCATGTGGTCGCCATCATCGAGCCCATCATCCAGCACGCAGACTGGTTCTTCCCAGACGGTGAGACCCTGAACCAAAGCACCACACACACACACACACACCACACGCACACACACACACACACACACACACACACACACACACACTCACTCACTCACTCAACACTCATGTGTCCCTGGTCTCTCTCTCTCACTCATAAATGACATCATTACATATTACGTAACACACACACACACACCCTGGTCTCTCTCTCTCACTCATAAATGACATCATTACGTAACACATACAGTACACATCATATAACACAATGCAATAGGTCATCCTCCCAGGGAGTCTTTCCTTGCCGCTGTGCCCTATGTTTTTCTCCCCACTGGGGAGTTTTTCCTTGGCTTGCTTGTTTGGGGTCTACGGTTCGGTGTTCATATTGTTTGTATTGTATTTATTGTTTATATTGTCTGTATTCTTCCTGTTGTAAAGCACTTTAGGACAATTGTCTTTGTGAAAAGTATTTTTGACAAATAAATGTGTTTGATTGATTGATAGATCTTTACTGCGCACCTAGAGATGAAAATGTGAATTTTGATTGATTCCTGATCTTTGACCCCCCCCCCCCTTTCTTTCTCTTTCTCTCTCTCTCTGTCTTCTCTCTCTCTCTCTCTTCTCTCTCTCTCTGTCTCTCTCTCTCTCTCTCTCTCTCTGTCTCTCTTCTCTCTCTCTCTCTCTCTCTCTCTTCTCTCTCCAGACGTGGATTTCAACGTATCAGGCATGTTCGTGGCCATGGCCCCTGACCCCGAGCCGCCGGGGACCATGGACAGGAGGCGTCCGGGGAGCCTCGTGGGTCCGGAGGGGGACAACAACCCCCGCAAAGACAGGTACCTGTCCCACCCCCGCCCCCCCCGGACACTGACCAGGCAGGAGTCCAGGGGGGCGGCCGTCTCAGCCCTCTATGTAGTGGCAGACGAGTCCATCACAGTCAAAGAGACTGTAGAAGATCTGCCCCCGTCTTAAACAAACCCCCCCAGCCTGTAGAAGATCTGCCCCCGTCTTAAACAAACCCCCCCAGCCTGTAGAAGATCTGCCCCCGTCTTAAACAAACCCCCCCAGCCTGTAGAAGATCTGCCCCCGTCTTAAACAAACCCCCCCCAGCCTGTAGAAGATCTGCCCCCGTCTTAAACAAACCCCCCCCAGCCCCTCAAAAGCTGCAAACTGTAGCAGTTGAATTCAAGTTTCTGATTAATTGTGTGTGAAAGGGATGATTTGTGGGTGGGTGGGTGTGGGTGTGGGTGTGTGTGTACGTGTGTGTGTGCGCGTGTGCGTGTGTGTACGTGTGTGTGTGGACACGTACCATGTTTACACTACAGTGTTACTACGGTATTATTAATGTACGCTGATTTGAAGAATCCAACCAATAAAATGTGTGTTTTGTTCCGAGGCCAGTGTTGAACTTGATGATGATTAACCTCACCTTCTCTGGGCATCTAGAAGCTTAACACACTATGTCTTCAATCATAAATGACAGTATGATCATATTGCGGGGGGGGGGGGGATGATGTGTGATATATTCCCGTCTATTAAAGGGGAGGCTGTAGCATACTGGCTGGATGTTGTGTGTAGTTTCTTCTCCTCACTCTGTTGCCATGGCATTCCACCTTCTGTCTCTGCAAGAACACCAAAAACGAGCTCAACGTTCTTCAAGTTCAAAGGTCATTCTGTTCCGAGTCATGTGGTGCTCTACTACTGTGGTCTTTCTCTAACTGGGATCCAGCCTTGTCCTCTGTCTCTCTCCCTCCCTCTGTCTCTCTCCCTCCCTCTCTTTCTCCCTCTCTCCCTCCCTCCAAATAACTGCAAACAAGCCTCTCTCTCTCTCTCTCTCTCTCTTTTAATGGTGGCATTGGTGCGTGTATGTGTGTGTGTTTCCTCACTCTCTCCCCCTCTCCCCCCCCCCTCCCCCCCCCCCCCTCCTCCTAGCCCTGCTAACAAACAGTCGGACCACAACCCGCGTAGAACTGCCACTATAAGTAGAAAGCAGCAGCAGCAGCAGCCACCCCACGCTTCACCTGCCTTCCAGCCCCCTCTACCCCCCCCGGAGGCTGGAGGTGCAGCCCAGCCCCAGCCCCAGCCCCAGGCCGAGCCTCCTCAACCCCAGGCCCAGGCCCAGGCCCAGGCCCAGGCTCCGGGCGTGGGCACGGAGGCTAGCCAGCCTGGCCTGGGGGGTGGTGGTGGTGGTGGTGGTGGTGGTGGTCTGGGTCAGGCCCAGGTGGGCCCGGTGCGGGCCCTGCTTCTAACCCAGCACAGCGCTGAGGAGAGCAGGTAAGGAGCGAGCATAGAGAGGGACCCCCTCCCCCTCCCTCAACCCCACCCACCCATCGCCCGTCTTCAACACAGCCAATCAGCCAATCAAGAGCTCCCGCCTCGCAACCCGCTGTCCAATCCAGATGCTGCCCTCTCGCTGTGTGTTTGTGTCCAGGCTCATTTCACTTCAATTCATGTTGATATTTACATCTATTGAAATCAACTATGCTGTCAATCAATGTCCTTAAAGCCAATGATATAGCTGTGCCTCTCAGGAAGTAGTCCGGTCCCTCCCCAGACAGAGAGGGTGTTTGTTCTGCTCCTTCAAGTGATCCTAGACTGTCAGTCCGTCCGCCCGTGCCTGTCTGTCTGTCTGTCTGCCTGTGTCTGTCTGTCTGTCTGTCTGTCCGTCAGCCTCCCTACGGTGCCCGCCCGCCCGCCCGCCTGTGTTTCTGGTGTTGTTTTTTTGTCTGTTTGTTTGCCTTTCACGTGGTCGTCCTCTGAGTCATGTCTCCATGGGGGTTCCTCCCACGCTGATGTCATCCCGTGAACCTCATCCCTGACCCCGTGAACCTCATCCCTGACCCCGTGTACCTCATCCCACCCTGGCTTGTTCCTGCCTCCCTGATCAGCCCCCCCTGCATGTGCTTCCATGATTCAGTGATTTGTTTACCCTTTGTTCTTTTAATAAACTTCCCGGTCACTGCATTTCCTGGAGTGATTTTGCATCTCTTTTCTGTCCGTTTGAAACCGGCGATACGACACACGATTGTCTTGAACGCTTTCCGTGTGATGATTGAAGCTGTGCACCCGGCCGGCGTAGCTGCCGGTTCAAAACCCCCCGTCTTAACCTGGTCGTGCTGCTGAACGTCCTCCAGACTGAAGGAGACTAACTTTAACTTTACCAGTCATGCTCAGTCTTTGGTTAACATACGGCATGTTATCGCTGACTCGGACTTGTGGTGTGTTGAGTGACAGGGGACAGCGTCATGTGATTGATTAATTGATTGATTAATTGATTGATTGATTGATTGATTAACAGCCGGTTATCGTGTGCTGTATCTCCACAGTCCGGCCCGCGACCCCACCTCCACCCCGCCTCCCCAGAGGAACGGGGCGGCCCATCTCACAGTAGGCACCCCCCACTCCCAGGGGGGGTCCAGGGGTCCCAGCCCCCACATGGTCCGCAGAGGTGAGAGAGAACCAAAAAAAAACCCAAAAATGTGTTTATTGATTCCAGTGTAGAAGCTGTTCAAAATCACAATATTCCAGCTTTGGAAATGCTAATGTAGGCTAATTGCTCGCAATGCTATCATTCAAAGCTCTCTCTTGTCTGACTGTGAAAGTGTTCAGAAAACCTACTCTTTGATCGCTGTCGTTGCTGAAATATCCCGGCTGATGTTGTACTAAAAATGGTCATGAGCAAATGGAGGAGATGAGTCCTGACCAGGCGGGTCCTGATGTATTAATCCGGATTTAAATCTGCTTCCACAGGTACCAAGAAGCAGGCCCCTGCCCCGCCTAAACAGGCCAACCCCTTTGTAGCCCCCACCCCAGGCACCCCCCAGCCCAAACACGTCCCCATCCCCAACCCTTACCCCCTCGCCCCCAGCCCTGTCACCAGCTCCCCCCACCCCCCCATCACCCCTCGCCGCCAGTCGGGCAAAGAGGCCCAGATCCACGCGCCCAGCCACCCGCCCCCCCATCCCCCGCAGGTCCCCCAGCCTCCCGCCCCGGAGTCGGACCCCTCTCCCCCCAGCACCCCCACCCCTCCCGGCACCCCTCCCCACGACAGCCTCCCCTCCGCCCCCCTCTCCTCCTTCCACTCCGGCTCCCTCCCCCGCCCCTGCAGGCCCGCCCCCAAGCCCCGCTCCCGCCCCAACATGCCCCCGCCCCCTCAGCCCCCGACCAATGACAACGGCAACGAGACCTGCGGCTCCGCCTCCAAGATCATCACGGGTAAAGTCACTGTCCTGTCTCATGCTGATGATGTCACTCAGCCGCTGTATAGTACTGTTGTTGTGTCATAACTCTGCGTCAGTTACACATCGAGTTCAACTTTATTTATATCGCACGTTCCATACTGTACATAGACACTTATGCACCATACAGATGCAACACAACACACTTCACAGGACAGTTCCCCTGGCTCAGTATAGCAGGTGAGGACGTGTGATCCCACCCTCATGGGGTTAAAAAGGTAGGCCTACACTGTGGACCTGGAGAGGGAAGGGAGCTGCTAGGAAAGGATGTTTCTGGACGGTAGAAGCTTCAACACATACAGTAGAAGAGCTTCTCTGAGAACACAAACGTATATACAGAGGAAAGAAAGAGGGAAGGAAGGAGGGCAGAAAGGAAGGAAGGAAGGAAGGAAGGAGAGAAGGAAGGAAGGAAGATGGTGGTGGTGGTGAAAAGAAGGGTAGAGTTTCAGTGAATCCTTCTATTACTGTTACTTGGAAACCCAACTCTGACAACGCTGACAACTCTGACAACGCTGCAGCTGCAGAGTGGAGGAAGCGTGTGTGTGCGTGCGTGCGTGCGTGCGTGCGTGGAAGTTTTCCTGGTGGAAAATCTCAGATGGATCCAAATAGAGCAGGAGTCTTGGCTGATTCACACACAGTATTGCAGTAGCACACAACTACAGTGTGTGTGTGTGTGTGTGTGTGTGTGTGTGTGTGTGTGTGTGTGTGTGTGTGTGTGTGTTGATGTTAATCTCAATCTGCCACTCCGCAGTGCTCATAGGAATTTGTCGATGCAAACAAAACCGCAACTCTTCCAGTTGAAATCATATGCTGACAATGCTCGCTGATGATTCTGCATTGTGTGATTTCAGCGATGTCTCTGTAACAGTTATCCTCTTCTTGGCTTTATGACTTCACTGCCTTAATTAAGTGCCATCCGCACAGAATGTAATTGTGGTGATTGAATGCATGATGGGGAATATGTAAACATTGCAGATGTCTGAACCTGCCCCCCCCCGTCTGTGAGCTGAGATTGAAAGGCAGGTAATGGTAAGGATTGGCTGATGCACTGACTTGCTGCCCTTTGCTTCCTCTGTGTGTGTGTGTGTGTGTGTGTGTGTGTGTGTGTGTGTGTGTGTGTGTGTGTGTGTGTGTGTGTGCGTGCGCGAGTGAGTGCGCTTAAGTATGTGTGCAATATGCATACATACGCTTATGTCAAATGCATTAACCCTGCTTTCTAACAGTTACTTTAAATGCATGTAATATATACCTATGCCTATTGCCTTGGCTGTGGCTGAATGGCTACAGGCTGATCACACCTATGCTTGCTAACTAACAACTCTAACCCCCGTCCTGCGATAAATAAAGGGTTCACTCCGACACCGTCAGCCTGTACTCATCCTCTTCCTGGTTCATCTCCTTGAAGCATCCAATAAGACACATGCTATTAGCATTTAAGAGAAACACACCAAGGATATGGTCCAAACCTCTACGTTCAGTACGTTATTGACAGATAACAGATTTCACACCACATCAGTGTTTACACTGGGACTGATTTCACACCACATCAGTGTTTACACTGGGACTGATTTCACACCACATCAGTGTTTACACTGGGACTGATTTCACACCACATCAGTGTTTACACTGGGACCGGGAGAAAGCGGTTCAGCTCCTCTCATCATGCGTTCTTCATTTGATTCCTTTACTTACAACGAAGAGGAAGAGTCCTTGGTGTCTTTATGTTGTTGTCGCAGAGATTACGCGACGTAGTCTCTGAATGATTGACATTCTGGGGGATCATCCCTGCAGTCCAAAGAATATGATCTGGGGGATTAACTGGCTAAACCAGTGTTTGACCACCTGTTTTGACGTAAAATAATAAATAAAGATACGTTGTGCAAGAGTTACGTGAATTACGACTTGCGTGGCGGTTAGGGTAAGTTGGCAGCAAATTAGAGAATATTAGCATAAGCAACGACACCCTCAAAAACAAAATGTGTGTGGGGTTCTGCCCTCTGTATTACCACCACACAGATTGTTCTTCACTCGTTATTCTTTGGTCTGCAGAAACGATCCCCCAGAACATAATCATTTGGAGACTGGGTTGATATTGCGTGCATCCCCCCAGGTCTGAGGCTAGCGTGGATGTGGGAACGCCCGTTCGGTCACTTCAGGGAGAGTGTGTTACTCTGTCTGCACTGTGTGCATCTTCTCACTGCAGACTGAGTGATGTGCTGTCTTTTACCTGATTGGTTAGCTAACCTGTCACTCTTGACTGTCCTGTGCAGATGGAGGCCTGTCCCTGAAGGGGATTGGCCGAGCCTTCGTCCCTGAGATCGCTTTGGACCAACTGGGGGGCAGCTCTGCTGGTCAGGAGCCCGCCCCCTCCATCACCCCGCCCCCAGAGCCTGAGATACGAGCAGCAGAGAGCACCTCTCTGTAAAAGGGTGAGGGGGGCGGGGCCACTGCATCTGGTCCCACCCTGACGACCCATCGCACCTGGTCCCACCCTGACGACCCATCGCTACAGTCCGTCAGCTGCATCAGAGTCCCCTGTTCGTCGAGACCGTGTGGCCCACACAACCTCCCTGTGCTTCAGCTGTTCTGGATGGACCAACCTACTCCCTCTCATCCCCTTCTCCCCCCTCTACTCCCCCTCTACCCCCTCTACTCCCCCTCTACTCCCTCTCATCCCCTTCTCCCCCCTCTACTCCCCCTCTACCCCCTCTCATCCCCTTCTCCCCCCTCTACTCCCCCTCTACCCCCTCTCATCCCCTTCTCCCCCCTCTACTCCCCCTCTACCCCCTCTACTCCCCCTCTACCCCCTCTCATCCCCTTCTCCCCCCTCTACTCCCCCTCTACCCCCTCTACTCCCCCTCATCCCCTTCTCTCCATCACTCTCTTCAGCATTATTGGGACTGTACCACACTATAGAAACATAATCAATTCATTCCACTGTATTTCAATGGACCTCACAACCTCCCGGTGCTCTATCCATCCCTCCATCCATCCCTCTATCCATCCCTCTATCCATCCCTCCATCCATCCCTCTATCCATCCCTCCATCCATCCATCCACCCCCCCCCCCCCCCCCCTCCAGTCTCCTATCCACCATCATGCTCTTCAACAACACTGTCTGGGACTGGACCCTTCAACCTCCTCACTCACTCACAACAATGTTGGGGCTGGACCGGACAACCCAACACCCTTCTCCCCCAATACCAGACCACTCAAATCTCAAGGGTCTAGTGTGAGTCTCACCCACACCGTACAGAACCATTTTCAAACCGGACTTTAACCTGGCCAGCATTATTGGAAATCCACCTTTTTAAGGCATTTGAGCTTTCTATGTATTAGAGTGAAGCCCTGTTTGCTTTCCACGGACGGATCATATAACTACTGAACTTCAGAGTGCTACCAAAGCGTTCTCAAAGCTCCTGTCGTTTTGGCTTCTGTTTCAACAATGCTGTAATATTATCACCCAGCTCTTAGAAGCGGAGGATCTGGGTATATATATATATATATAGGTATACTGCTTAATGATGGATTTATCTGTTCTGTAATGAAGGTTGACATTGAGTTGGGGTGTGCTTGGGGGTTTAACTTGGGGGTTTAACTTGTTAAACAATGAACTGAGAGAGTATTTTTTTGTGTTTGCATCGTTTTCCTGTTTTTTGGGTGGTAGTAAGAACATGTTTAAATGGAGATTTGTACATATCTCAAGGTATTCCCTGGAATTACCTCCAACATTTATTTTCGTCACTTTTCTTGAATGATTTTAAAGGGCCAAACTACCATTTTCAACCGAGAAGTGCTTTTTAATGATTGTAATACTATTTGTCACAATGCACATAATTGAGCCAGTCCAAAAATCTTACTAACGGCCGTATTTGATTTGTCAGCAGCATTCGAGGACCAAAGAACTGTAGTAGCCAGTTAAATTAGAATTTGGTGAGTTCGCCGCTTTTTGTTAGTCGAATTAAACAGTTGCCTTGACCAATGAAACAACAGTGGAATATTGTAAAATGCCTCCATTTTGTATTGTGCTGTGCCTTCTCCGCTCCCGACATGCTTCCTGTTTTGTTTGGTGTCCATATCTGTAACCAGCGTTACCTCAGTTGACTGTAGGACTGTATCTGTTGGTCTTCCAATCTGGGTAGGATTGATATTCTGTTCTTTATCTGTATTTTATTTAACCCCAATCAAGTTGTGTGAAAACCCACTATTGGACAGAGCTGGGCCCGGACAACCCAAAGGACTGTTAGAAAAGGGATCAATTCTACATTCTTGGCCAAATATGATTTTGATTTGAAAAACGATTTAATCCGTTTTTGATATCATGGCTGTTAATCGGTTGATTAAGCTCAGGAACATGTTGACTCAAAGCAACAGCCAAACAGCCAAACAGCCTAAATGTTTTAGATATTCTTGTTGTATCCTTATTTTTATTCAGGCTTTTATTTTGACAATCTTTCCTGGACTTACTTGGCTTCGCACGACACTTTTAATTGTTGCTTTTTCTTTCGCGACTGCACTTTTTCAATGTGATTTGCCTCTGGCTTTTTCTGCACCTTTTCGACCTGAAGATGAACAGAGATTTTCTACTATGGGTGGTTCATGCCTGGTGTGTTCATTTTAAAGGAAAAATGGTTTTTGGTTTTATTACTCCAAATAAATGACGATACAATGTTCATTAAAAACGTAATGTTCAAAGTGTTTATTCATTTTGAGAACGGTATTGATTGATTGTTATGTTGTACAATCTACTGTAGGGAAACTGCTGTTCTGTAGTGCATCAATCAATCAATCAATGTGATTTTATTCAGCATTGTGTACTTTGAAACTTTCTTATAGTTACATAAACACACAACACATGAATGCTTTTGAATACAAACTGAGCTTTTTTTAAATGATAGTTTGAAGCTTGGTGGTGGACATAGGTAAGAAGATATGAAGAGTCTGAAACATTTATACTATTAAAGTCATAATAGGAATTGATACAGATGAGGACAAAACACTGACCAGACAAGACAACATTGACCATCAGGAGTATGACACACAGCCAGTAGAGGGCAGGCCTCAGCTGGATGCTCCTCACACTGAGAGAGAGAGAGAGAGAGAGAGAGAGAAGCTGTGTGTGTGTGTGTGAAATACAGTATGTGAACATTGCAGATGTCAGAACCCACCTGGGACCTGAGATTGAAGACAGATACATGTAATGGTAAGGATATGGTTGGCTGATGTGCTGACTTGCTGCCAATACAGGACAGACTGGTGTAGCATTCTACATTCTATGCAACACATCTGTGTGGTCACCCAGGGCAACCAGGTACGTTGATGAGTGATGTCACAGAGAGGAATCCATAGAATCAGAATGCTGGTTATGTGTTTGGTAGTGAGACACAGGCAGAGAGACAGACAGTAGAGACAGACAGTAGAATGTAATAGATGGGGGATATTTTCTTGGCACACTTTGGGCCCCTTAGTACCAATTGAGCATCGTTTAAACGCCACAGCCTACCTGAGTATTGTTGCTGACCATGTCTATCCCTTTATGACCACAGTGTACCCATCTTCTGATGGCTACTTCCAGCAGGATAACGCGCCATGTCACAAAGCTCAAATCATCTCAAACTGGTTTCTTGAACATGAAAATGAAATGAAAGTATACTTTGAGTTAGTCCATAAAAGTACAAAGTCATATTAACTCTGTCACACTCGAACTCATAACCTTCACGGGTCATGCCATGGACATAACCATCATTCCACCGCTTCTCCTCCATGAAAGTATGTATTTCATGATATAGGATTGATTATGCTGCCATCTTTCGGTGACTGAAGAGAATACACATAGTGACACATGACGTTTTTAATGATAACATCCTAGAACGGTGTATTCTAATAAGCAGTGTATTGCTTATTTACGTTGTTATGTTAAGTTAATTGGAGGGAAGTGTTCAGTTTAGGGATAATGACAGAGGGTGGGTTCAGGCAGGGGTCTAGGAGGAACCAGAAAGACTGGTCAGATTCACAGAGTACTATAGGAGACGCTCACTCTGCTTAACGTTGTGTCAATCAGCTCTCCTTCGTTAATCTGAGTTCGGGGCTATACTGCAGCCACTACATTTTGTGTTTAACCCCCTCGGTTAGTTGCCCTGTAAGGCATTACATCTGGACTCAGATGAGCTATCAAAAGACTCACCATTGACATTAAACTGCTGCCTATCATAATTCCTGCTGCTACATTCATTATTATTATACTTATTATTATTATTATTATTATTATTATTTTATTACAATGTTGTTGTAAAATTGTTTTTATTAGCGTATTATTATTTATCTTATATTGCATTCTATTGTTGTTGTTGTTGTTGTTGTTGTTGTGGATGTTGAGAGCTGCTTTCTCTGGAATTTATTTGCATTGTGTATTTGTATTCAGTGTAATAATAAACGAAAAAAAGGAACTTGAACTTGAGTCTCGCTCTCCAGGACTGCTAGCTATCCCGCTCCGTGTTACAGTAACACATCACCACCATGCGTTCTCTGCGAACTCCAAATGTAAAAGTATATCCACATTGGTCTCGTAAGACGACTGATGATTGTTGACATGTTCTTTGAGGGCAGCGCCGCCGTCGTTGACATGTTCTTTGAGGGCAGCGGCGCCGTCGTTGTTGACATGTTCTTTGAGGGCAGCGCCGCCGTCGTTGTTGACATGTTCTTTGAGGGCAGCGGCGCCGTCGTTGTTGACATGTTCTTTGAGGGCAGCGCCGCCGTCGTTGTTGACATGTTCTTTGAGGGCAGCGCCGCCGTCGTTGTTGACATGTTCTTTGAGGGCAGCGGCGCCGTCGTTGTTGACATGTTCTTTGAGGGCAGCGGCGCCGTCGTTGTTGACATGTTCTTTGAGGGCAGCGGCGCCGTCGTTGTTGACATGTTCTTTGAGGGCAGCGCCGCCGTCGTTGTTGACATGTTCTTTGAGGGCAGCGCCGCCGTCGTTGTTGACATGTTCTTTGAGGGCAGCGGCGCCGTCGTTGTTGACATGTTCTTTGAGGGCAGCGGCGCCGTCGTTGTTGACATGTTCTTTGAGGGCAGCGGCGCCGTCGTCGTTGCCCAAAACAAGACCGCGCTCTCAAACCCGCAACATCTCTGTTATCTGTGACGTCATAAAAGGGCGAAATGTTGTGACGAAATGTTGTCAATCAAATAAATTGAATGTCCCTCCTGTAATCACCTTCAGATACTGCTTACCTGTCATCGGAGAAACATAAACTGTTTTACATTAATGTTTCTTCAGCAAATAACTAATTGCTATCAACATTGTAAGTTTCTCCTCCTAAAAACCTAACCATAGCATTTCCCCCCATAGGTTCTCTGTTGACATGTTTTCTCACTTTTTTCTTTCTGTTAATCCAGGAGTGAATAATGGATGAACGATCCAAATATGTGGAGACAGAGGACCAGCATGAACATGTCAGTAGAGAAGGCTATATGTGAATAATAATAATAATAATAATAATAATAATAATAATAATAATAATAATAATAATAATAATAATAATCATTATCATAAGTTTTGTAAAGCTATGAAGACATTGCAAACATAATATTATATTTTTGCCCATAATCTACACATACCTGCAGGCTAAACAAACTGCAGCTCAACATCTAACCACCACAATAATCTGGCATTTGTTCAACAATAAAACCACTAGGCCTACTTAGTGTAAACCTAGAGATAGCTAGGCTAGTCTAGGCCACTGAATAAGACCGTGTCTATGATTTAGCCCTGAAGTCACACTCATGTGAATGATCATGTATCTTCAGGCTGAGTCCATGTCACCAGAGAGTGTGGATTCCTCCCCGGGTGCGACAGCCAGTCGCCAACTGCCACCAAGCCTCGCTGAGTCATCTGACAGGGGTGAGAACAGGCACCCGGTGTTTTTCCTGTCTGACGAGCGCATCAGACGCATTTGCTCCGACGCAGTGAACGTCGCCTACCATAAGGCAGAAGTGTCCGTGCGGGAGGACAGGTCTCTGGGCTTGTTTGGTGATGTCACCCCATCTCCTCCACGTCTGAGCCCCCAGGGCAGTCTGACTGCTGGGGAGGAGGCATCAGGAAGGCCTGTCTCTGGGTGCAGTGCTTCCCCTTGCGGAAGGCCTCTCTCTGGGTGTGGCAGGAGGTCATCTTCCTCCCAAAGCAGCCAGACATCCTCAGGCTGTAGGAGTGGACGTGAGCTCCTCTCACCAGAGGCCAAGCAGAGGATGATCCTGGCCATTGAGGAGATCATCACAGCAGGCAGCGATGGAACCCCTGGATCCATCGACCTTACTGAGGCGTCTCCATCCTCATCCTCATCCTCTCGCCGCTCTACCCCGACAACCATCATGGTCGCCAGTAACATCGTGACCTTCCTCCTGGACGGCACCAAGTTGAGCCCAGAGGTGGAGAAGGAGGTCGGCCAAAGCCTGGTGAACTCTGTGGAAGCGAGCCTCAAGCACCTGCTCACTCTGGCTGCTCAGGTCCCTGTGGTCGTAGACGAGAGGGATCACAACTCCACCTCCCACACCGACCCGATCCCAGGTGTGAACATGGACCCGGGCCGCTCCTCAGACATCAGTGATGAGGTAACAGATGAGCTGGCCACCGAGGCCAACGCCACGGCCATCAGTATCCTCTCCATCATGGGCACGGAGAACTCAATCAGCAGGCCCAGCTCATCCAGAGGGGACTCTCCCTGCCCCATGCATGCCTTCCTGGCCTCCAAGGACCTGGAGGGGTTCCTCCACCACGCTAACATCCGCGGCTTCTCCGAGCAGCTCATTTCACACGCGGCGCAGATCCTCCTGGGATCCAAGGAAGCCAAGACCACCCTGGTGAGGAGATGCTCCTCAGACACCGCCGTGGACAACCTGACGGGGGCGATAGAGCACACCGCTGACCAGTTCCACATGGAGCTGATGTACAGCTTTGTGGAGGGGGCTGTAAGGAACCTGTTGGAGACCTTCCTGAGTCTCCCACACAGCCCCCCAGCCGAGACCTACATGGAGGATTACAGCTTTATGGAGGAGAAGAACTGGGTGGCCTCCCCCAACTCCTCCTGTGACAGTAGTCCATGTTGGGAAGCAGATGATAAGGAGTCCCTGACAGAGACATCCAAGTCCTCCTCCAGAGAAAGCATCCAGTATCCTCTCACGGTGGTTATCAGGTTTGGGCCTCTGCTTCAGGTGGAAAATGGTAAGATGATTTTATAAAAACAAAGATTTTTAAATGGTAATATTTTTGGAAAAAAAGTCAATATAGCTACGATGATTTGTGAGTGTGATGCACCGACTTGAAATTCAAAAAATGAATTGTATTGATTTCATAGGATAGTATTCTACATGGTGGACTACAAGTGGCAATGTTTTGCAGTTATATGTTTTTTAAGATGATGTAGGCCTGTGTGTTTAGTATAATGCTGTCCCTCCCAAATGTCTGTATGATGCGAAAGTGCCTTGTGCTTTTCCATGTCAAGAGCATGACGCCGTGATGGACTCTGAGGTCCCCAGCGTGGAAGGGCTCGAGGGAACCAGCCCGGAACCTTCCGTCTCCATGGGCTCTGAGAGCACCCCAGCCACTGTGTCAGTCCCACAGACAGGGGGACAGGGGGATTCCAGAGCTGAAACTCCAAGAACTGTGTTTGAGGCTTCCGCAGTTCTGGAGCACAGCCACCTCGCTGAGTTCATCCCCATTGTGGCGTCTATGACTGATGTGAGGTCATATGTCTCCACCACCTCCACCCCCACCAGCAGGGCTACCACTCCAGAGACCCAGACCAGGGATGAGAGCATGGAGGCGGGCTGCTGCCACACATTCTGCCCATGCCTGCGGCAGAAGAAGGCTGTTGGGCCTCCTGTTAAGGTATCACATCACTGTCCTCCAACACAGAATTACAGGACACATTGAAGTGTTTTCTTCAGAGAATGCCATACAAGTTGGATGTCAAATGATTGTCATTGTTTTCCTGGTGTAATGTTTCTTCAGGAGCCGAAGATACCCCACGAATCCAAGGGAAAGTCTTGCAAGGGAAAGGTAATAGAACACTTAACAAATGTAAACTAGTACGGAAATCTCATTGATGAATTTCTCTTTCTGTGTTTTGTTATTAGGGGGATACTAACATTATTTGTTTATTGTCCATAATTTGCTTTTTTGCAGAGCACCAAGAATTCAGTGGCACCAGTGCCTGGTGAGTTAACACTCTTCCACAGCAAAAGCACAGACATAAGAAAGATGTGAATTCAGCAGCTAGAGAATGGAGGAGATATAGCCTCGGTGTTCTTGTTGAATATCAGAGTAGCCTAAACTTCGCTCTCTTGTCACGGTTTTGTTTCAGCTGACGCTCCAGCTGCTCAGACATCCAAGAAGCCTGGCTTTGCATGCCGCTTCGCTGCTGCCGCCTTACAGGCCTTCTGCTTCGGATGCTTCCCAAAGAAGGTCAAGCACTGATCATTGATAATAAAATTGGATCATTTGAGCTCAGGTTTGCTGTCATTATTTCTTGTTGACTGACTGATGTTATGTCAGCAATGAAAACAGATTGATCAAATAGAAACACCACTTGTCAGTACTTTATCATTCAAACCTCACAATCGAGGTCAGTGCAAAATGCTTTAATGATGGATATGAAACAGACTTGAATCAGAGCAACCTCTCCCCTTACTAAAAACATTCCCGTGACATTTTTAACTGAACATTCAAAGTGCACTCAGCATTATCCCTGATGGATGAATATTGTCATGGTTTTCCAAAACGCTGTATGCACAGTAATACCTTATCAGATGCAACATTAGTCAGTAAAGCATTTCAGCAGAAGTGTCAGAGTTGCAACATTTCTTTTTTACATCACAAGTGTGTTTAATGTAGACAATCTATGGCAGTGCTGAAGGTCGAAGGTCGTGTAGAACATCCCTTGTATTACATTCCAGTTAAATGCTGAGGAACAGCCTGATCTGATGTCAGACAGAGGGGGGGACGGGACTAGTTAGACAGAGCAGACTGATGGGGGGGGGGACCAGTCAGACAGAGCAGACTGATGGGGGGGGGGGGACCAGTCAGACAGAGCAGACCGATGGGGGGGGGGGGACCAGTCAGACAGAGCAGACAGAGCAGACTGATGGGGGGGGGGGGGGACCAGTCAGACAGAGCAGACTGGCAGACTGATGGGGGGGGGGGGGACCAGTCAGACAGAGCAGATGGACATTTCTACAATCATTACAGAGAGTGTTCAAAGTATGACATCAATGGAATCATCACCCATGAAAAAACACAGTTCAATGTTGAAAAAAGACAGCTCAGAACTTCACCAATTGTTGGGAGTCATTTTCACTGTGCAGTTGATGCCTTTGGAGTGTGAAGAAGCTTTTTGTGGGGGGTGCAAGACAAGTCAACACCTGTAGTGTTTCACTGTATGTGTTCCCTTTGAACAGGCCACTCTGACATGTGCATGTTTTGACGTGTGCATGTTTTGACGTGTGCATGTTTTGCCTTACAGTATTAAAGGAATACTCCACTTAAAGGGACACTACACTCCAGAAACAAATTGCTGTGAATTCTGTGGTTGTCTGTGATCAGTGAGAATAATGTGTTGTGTCTGAGTCGTCCGTCCACCACCACCTCTCTAGAGATGGATACACATTATTAAACGCTTCGTAAAAAACACCAATGGACCCTGATCGCCACATGAGCCTAATATGATGTGTGGGCATACTTATGTAGAAGACATTCAGCCATTCATATCATCATAACAAAGTAAGACATTTGCTGACGATGTGCTCAAACTAAACAGTGTTCCGAGTGAATTCAGCTCGGTTTAAACTTCATCTCCCCTCATGCATTGAGTAGTTGCTTCCAGTCATGTCTCTGCCCAGAGAGAGAGCAGTGCATTGTGGGTTTGTAGTCGACTTGAGCTCCAACAGATTTCCTTCCTACCTTATTAGCAACGAAATGCAACGTTTGTTATTTCTTCACGTACGTATAAGTGTCATCGTAAATGATAGGAATGATTCATATGGAGTGTAGTCTTCCTTTAAAATGTCCTCTTTACAGTGTGTGTGGTTAGGGTTAGGGTTAGGGTTAGGGTTAGGGTTAGGGTTTACAGTGTGTGTGGTTAGGGTTAGGGTTAGGGTTAGGGTTAGGGTTTACAGTGTGTGTGCAAGATCCTTAACGGTTTTTCCTCCCGGGTCACTGGAGCTGGCATCTTTTGCAGTCATTTTCAGGACTGGTGGTGTTAGATGAACCTGGACTGTCCTCCATCACTGTGAATCAGAGAAGACACCAGTCAGACAGA
>NC_139663.1:22522378-22548636 GCF_951799395.1 Argentina silus
CAACCCACCATGCTCTACCTAGCTGAGCCTCAGAGGACCAGCAGGAGTTGAACCCACAACCCACCATGCTCTACCTAGCTGAGCCTCAGAGGACCAGCAGGAGTTGAACCCACAACCCACCATGCTCTACCTAGCTGAGCCTCAGAGGACCAGCAGGAGTTGAACCCACAACCCACCATGCTCTACCTAGCTGAGCCTCAGAGGACCAGCAGGAGTTGAACCCACAACCCACCATGCTCTACCTAGCTGAGCCTCAGAGGACCAGCAGGAGTTGAACCCACAACCCACCATGCTCTACCTAGCTGAGCCTCAGAGGACCAGCAGGAGTTGAACCCACAACCCACCATGCTCTACCTAGCTGAGCCTCAGAGGACCAGCAGGAGTTGGACCCACAACCCACCATGCTCTACCTAGCTGAGCCTCAGAGGACCAGCAGGAGTTGAAACCACATACAGATTGAAATCCAGATTAAAACATTTCAGATTGTGTGCATCTATTCAAGCAAATTGTTGGCTTCACACAGAATTCAAACCAGTGGCACTCCCTATGAATTATTTCTGAATGGGAATTAATTATTAATTGGAAAAACTTGATCTGAATAATAATGGTATCCTGTGTCTTGCAAACCACACAAAGTACGACAACAAATCGTATAAATGTCTTAGTGGCAGCTTTATGGGGTGTTACAAGAATGCATTAAATGTTCAGTATGACAGAAAAACCGACCTTGGAGGAGCTAAACCGTCTTTAGTATCTGGACTAAATCATACTGAACGTAAGTTGGCAGTGATATATTCAAAAGGGGCAATAATGGTAATTTAATCTATTTTTACAGTTATAGCAATGCTATCATGGCGACACAACTACTATGCACAGGAGAGGGTTCATACAAATGTTATTTTGTTGAAATACATTATTTATTCGTTGACCTTCTGCCGTATATGGATACAAGTGACACGCATGACACATGCTGTCGTAAACTGCCGCAAACGGCTGCATGTGTCGTGAGTGACGGGGCTGAAGCGGACTGTTACGGTGGCCGAGGAGGAGAGGACGCGCTTCTTCTAGCAGGCTTGACCGCACGTCTTACAGACATGGAGGGACCGGACGACGAGTTTATGAAGTATCGTTCACCGCTGGTGTCACGCTATGCAAGCAAAGAAATGGCCTACAACTTCAGTGATAGGAAGAAGTTCACAACGTGGAGAAAACTGTGGATCTACCTCGCCAAGGCTGAAAAGGTTTGACACATGTTAACCCTGCCAACTAACCAGCCAGCCTAACTAACACTAACTATGCCATCGCTTGCCAGTGTCACCAGCTAACCGCCAGTGTTTTTGTATACTTTATTTTTATTTACTTTATTTACAACAGCAATTCACTCTGAAAACAAAAAAACCCCCAAAACCTCGCGACATTCAGTAAGGTCCGATCAAGTTGCTCTAATTATAGTCAGGAGGACCTTTTGAATGAAAAGCGCTTGTAGAGAAACTCCTCTTTGCCATATAAGACAGCAGCAGAGTATTATAACCAGTGACCAGACTGTACTCAGCCATTTAAACAAGCTGTGGGGTAATGTTATCTGAGAAGCTGTCTTCAATGCATATCCATTTTCTGCTGTGAATCTGTAATAATATATATGCCATTTAGCTGATGCTTTCATCCAAAGCGACTTACATTGCAGTGAGTGCATACATTTCAGTATATATGGTCCCAGCAGGAATCGAGCCCACAACCTAAGCGTTGTTAGCGCCATGCTCTACCAACTGAGCCACAGAGGACCTTCTGTACAATCTGCATGTATTCATAAAAATGTATTCAGTGTGTCGAGAGAGACGATGAACATCCTGGACATGTTAGGGCCCCTGGAGAGTCTACAGACTAAATCCCACACCAGTCCAGCTCCTCTCTGGGGACCAGCGTTCTCTCTGACTGTACGATCAGTGAGTCCACCTTCAGAAAAAGGGAGGCAGGCGGGAGGCAGGCGGGAGGGAGGGAGGCTAGTTGCTGCTAATTGTTAGCATTCCCTCTGTCACATGCATCAGCTCATCTGATCTGTCAGGAGGAGGAGAGTCAACGGCAGACTGAGGAGGATGTTTGAGCCTTGCCATCGCCTATTAGTAGCAGCTCGGCTCTGTGTGTGTGTGTGTGTGTGTGCCGTGGTGGTAGTGGTATCTTCCTCCTTTCACAGTTGTTACATTAATGTTGTGCTCCCTTGAGAAGGAATGTACAGAGAGTTCCCACACAAACAGTTATTTTCCTCTTCAGGACCTCCGATGTGCTGTGGGGAGCCACAATGTGTGTCTGTTGAAGTGGGTTAGGTTATGTGGTGTGTGTTTAAAATAGCCAGTGCAAAATGTCAGAGTAATAGGAGACTGACCCCCTGAGAGTTCCTCTCTCTCACTCTCTCTCTCTCTCTCACTCTCACTCCCTCTCTCTCTCTCACTCCCTCTCTCTCTCTCTCTCTCTCACTCTATCTCTCTCTCTCTCTGTATCTCTCTCTCTCTCTCTGTCTCTCTCCGTCCCCCTCTCCCCAGCTGTGTCCAGTAACATGATCATAATCCTGTAACAGTGTCATGTAAAGAGGAATTTTCACGATTTGGTCCGAGCTCCTTGTAGCTCTTCCTTATCCAACCCCCCCCCCCCCCCCCCACACACACACACACACACACACAGGGGGCTGTTGCATATGAAGCGGTGTTGGTGAACAGAGCAGTCATGTGACACATCTCCTCTTCTCCTGTCCTCCGTTCTCCAGACTCTCGGTCTGCCCGTGACGGACGCCCAGCTGGAGGAGATGGAACGTCACGAGGACGACATCGACTTCGCCATGGCCGCCGCCGAGGAGCGCAAGCTGAGGCACGACGTCATGGCGCACGTCCACACCTTCGCCCACTGCTGCCCCACCGCCGCTCCCATCATCCACCTGGGCGCCACCTCCTGCTATGTGGGCGACAACACGGTAACCAACCACGCTGGAGATGACACATTCCAAACAGTGATTGATTGATTGATGGTTGGCAAATAAAACATTGTTTGTTTGTTGTTTGTTTGTTGTTTGTTTGTTTGTGTGGTAGGATCTGATCATGCTTCGTGACGGCTTTGACATCCTGCTGCCTAAGGTGAGTGACAGGGTTACAGGCAGAGGCTGGGCTGTTGAAGGTGAAATAATGAGTCTGTTTACGTTGAAGGACTGTCAAGGATAGTCAGTCATATCTTTTATATACACACACACTCACTGAGCACTTTATTAGGAACACCTGTACACCTTCTCATGGTGGAGGAACACCTGTACTCCTTCTCATGGTGGAGGTGGTGGAATGGTGTGGATGTTTTCTTGGCACACTTTGGGCCCGTTAATACCAATCAATCATCGCTTGAATGCCACAGCCTATTTGAGTATTGTTGCTGACCATGTGCATCCCTTCATGGCCACAATTGACTCATCTTCTAATGGCTACTTCCAGCATGACAATGCACCATGTCACAAAGCAAAAGTTGTCTCAAACTGGTTTCATGAACATGACAATGAGTTCAGTGTTCTTCAGTGGCCTTCCCAGTCCCCGGATCTGAGTCCAATAGAACACCTTTGGGATGTGGTAGAACGAGATTCACAGCTTGAAAGTGCACCTGAAAAATCTGCAGGAATTGCGTGATGCAACCATGTCATCATGGACCAGAATCTCAAAGGAATGTTTCCAACACACACATATATATATATATATATATATATATATATATATATATATATATAGTTGTATAGTATAACAGCATTTTCCTGTGCCTTCTTAAAGCTGATCACTCTCTTCTCCTTAGCTGGCCAGAGTCATCGACAGACTGTCAAACTTTGCCGAGAAGTACGCTGGCCTCCCTACTCTGGGCTTCACACACTACCAGTGAGTCCCCTTATCCTTGGCCCCTTGTTTCCAGCCTGACATTTTACTTCACTCATTTAGTGCCGAGGGTGACTTTATTCATAAAAAATGCATCAATGATGATGCTTCATTTTGTAGCCAATCAAAGTATTGTTGCTAGGTAAACACCACGCGGAACACAGGTGGTGAGGGTTCTGGAACTCATTGCCAGTGGGTTAACTACCCTCTGGCAGATAAACAACTGATAGAACGTCAATGTATAGAGCTTTAGTTGTCTTGATCTTGGGATATTCATTTATCCCGACCCATTTCCCTTTTCCATTTATATCGGAAGCATTCATTTCATCTTTTGTCCTCTATCTTACCATCTGTTCATCTCTCCCCCGTCTCTCTCTCCCTCCCTCCCTCCAGACCGGCCCAGTTGACCACGGTGGGGAAGAGAGCCTGTCTGTGGCTCCAGGACCTGGCCATGGACATGAGGAACCTGCAGCGCGCCCGTGATGACCTGCGTTTCCGGGGGGTCAAGGGAACCACGGGCACCCAGGCCAGCTTCCTGCAGCTCTTCCAGGGGGACCATGATAAGGTGAGCCCAGGAACAGGGTTGAGCGGTGACTGGGACGAGGCCATTGAGGGAACACAATGGCTTTATGAGGATCTACAGAAATTGAAATCAAATCAAATTGTACTGGTCATTCACACAATACACAGGATACCATGTCATGAAATGCTTCAGGGTGAGCAACTCCTCAACAACGCAACAGTCAGACAACATCAGTATCAATATCAACATCAATATGCAGCGATGTCATAATAATAACAACATGAGGAAACAATGATGACTGATGACAGATGATTCACTTAAACAAATGTATCTGTTCTACGTCGCTTTGGATGAAGGCGTCTGCTAAAGGCCATGAATGTAGGTGTAGATGTAGGTGTAGATGTAGGTGTAGATGTAGATGTAGATGTAGGTGTAGATGTAGATGTAGCAGCAACACTCACTCACTCACGCCTCCTGTCTGCTGTTTCTCCTCCAGGTGGAGGATCTGGACCGGATGGTCACTGAGATGGCTGGCTTCAAAAGGTGAGTTCACCTCACGTCTCTGATGTCCGTCTCTGATGTCCGCCCACGGGCTCCTTTCACAGACGGTGGAAAAGAACGGTTCGGTTGGAGTTTGAACAATTTTGAACGACTTCTGCCTTCACCCGTTTCATACCGACTCGGCAGGCTTCCGTATTCATCGATTTATATTGATTTATATTGATTTATATTGATTTATATTGATTTGCATTGATTTGCTCCTTCTCTCCAGGGCCTACCTGGTGACAGGACAGACGTACAGTCGCAAGGTGGACATCGACTCCCTGTCCTGCCTGGCCAGCCTAGGAGCCACTGTCCACAAGGTGAGAGGAGACTCGGAGACAGGGACAGGGGAGGTGGTCAGATGACTGTTCGAGGGAAGAACTCTGCCACCTAGTGGTCCTTTAGTAGTATGGTTAGGCACAGCAATACCTTGACCCTTTCAAACTCGATTCCTCGCGAAGTCCTGCTTAAAACACATGGGAGGAGAAGGTCTACGTTCCTCTCCTTGGATAGTCACGGTGTTGGGTTTGTTTTGTTGGTTTTGTTTTTGTGAACCCCATGCTGAGCTGACCGGTGCTCCCTTTCTCTCTCTCCCTCCCTCCCTCTCTCCCTCCCTCTCTCTCTCTCCCTCTCTCTCTTGCTCAGATCTGCACTGACATTCGTCTGCTGGCCAACCTGAAGGAGATCGAGGAGCCTTTTGAGAAGGAGCAGATTGGTGAGTCTGTCAGCCCTCTCAAAAGTACACTTCCTACGGAATGGAATCCAACCAACCAACCAACGACCTCTCTGGTCATCCTGATCGCCCATTGGTGAATGTACTCACCTACTACTTTCAGTCATCTCCTCATGTAAACCTATTGTGTCCCTCCCCACCCCACCCCCCTCCCCTCCCCTCCCCTCCCCTCCCTCCTCACCCCTCCCCACCCTCCTCCTCACCCCTCCCCACCCCCCTCCCCCTCCAGGCTCCAGTGCCATGCCCTATAAGAGGAACCCTATGCGTTCAGAGCGGTGTTGTAGCCTGGCCCGCCACCTGATCAGCCTGCTCTCTGACCCGCTCCAGACCGCCTCGGTCCAGTGGCTGGAGAGAACCCTGGACGACAGCGCCAACAGGTCACCACACACACACACACACGCGCACACACGCACACGCACACGCACACACTCACACACTCACACACACACATCCCTCTCTCATTCTCCGTCCTTCGTTTCTCGTCTGCAGGAGAATTGCTCTCCCAGAGTCTTTCCTCACGGCTGACATCATCCTCAGCACCTTACAGAACATCTCCGAGGGTCTGGTGGTCTACCCCAAGGTACCCACGCCCAGCCCAGACACTCCCTCACACAGCCACCAGGGGGAGCTGCTCTCGCCTGTCAGCTGAAGTGGAACGGAGTTGCAATTCTCACACTCACCTTTCTTTTGTCTCTCTCTCCTTCTCTTTTTTTCTTTCTTTCTCACTCTCTCTCTCACACACACACACACACACACACACTGCTTTATCTCTCTCCCTCTCTCTCTCTCTCTCTCTCTCTCCCTCCCTCTCCCTCTCAGGTGATAGAGAGACACATTCGTCATGAGCTTCCCTTCATGGCTACAGAGAACCTCATCATGGCCATGGTGAAGGCAGGGGGCAACAGACAGGTACAGCACTGCCCCCTGCTGGTCCTAACAGGACTTAGTTGTTATTTCACCTGAAGTCAATACTGTGACATTTGACATTGGATTAAAACGGTATACCCCAAATCCATGTTGTGTAATAACCATGTCGTGTAATAACCATGTTGTGTAATAACCCCGTGGTGTAATAACCATGTGTAATAACCGTCACGACCATGTCCCTGACAGGACTGCCATGAGAAGATCAGAGTGTTGTCCCAGGAGGCGGCGGCTGTGGTCAAACAGGAAGGAGGGGACAATGATCTGCTGGTGAGGGTCCAGGGCGACCCCTACTTCACCCCCATCCTGGGTCAGCTGGACGCGCTCCTGGAGCCCAAGACCTTCATTGGCCGCGCCCCCCAGCAGGTAGCGTACCCAGCAGAACTCCGCCCCCCCCCCCCCCGGCCCCCCCTCATCCAAACGTCTGCTGGCTACGGTTCTCCATCTTCTAGACATAACGCCTTCGTTTAATTTCCTGTTTTCATCAGTATCCCAACTTTTGGTTAATCTTTCATCCTTTTTTGGTCTACCTCTCCATCCTCCTTTTCTCTACCTTTCTATCTATCGGTCCCTCCCTCTCTCTCCCTCCCACTCTCTCGCTCCCTCCCCCTCCCTTCCTCCTGCCCTCTCTTAGGTGACGAGATTCCTGTCTGAGGAAGTGCGCCCTCTGCTGGAGCCTTACAAGGCCAAGATGGACCTCAAGATTGAGCTGGAGCTCTAAGACACACACACACACACACACACACACACACACACACACACACACACACATCAAGACAGACTTCCTCAGGGGAGAAGGTCTACTGTATGACATTAAAAAAACAACAACTCTGAAACCAGAATGTTGAGTTTGTTATGGTTTTTATTCATGTTGTTATTCAGACTGTCAGGTTGGGTTGTGGATAGACTGGGTGTGTGGGATGAATTTGGGTTGAATATTTTCCTGCACATTCAAAAATGTTCCATCCCGAGAATGAATCACTTTTCTCCCGGGTAACCCGGCATTCCCGCCAAATGAGCGGGAGTGTCATTCTAAAGCATATACAACTATCGTACATAATCATGATCCATCTTAACTTAAAAAAGCGAATATTTTCTTATTGGATTCGTTATCGTTCCTTAGAACTCGTTAGCCAGAACACGTATGGTGTTTTTAACCTATTAAAGACATTGATCGTCTCAAGGTCTCGTTGTTTTAACATGATGATTTGCCGTTTCGTTTACGGTTTCATAGTACGAAGTCAACACTGTCACAAGGTTTGAGTGAAACGTCCGTCGGGGCCGAAGGTCCCTTCTGCTAGGTTTCTGTTACAGAAGTAGTCGTCATAAATAAATAACAATCTGATAATAGAGGGTGCAGTGGGATCATTAATCCACTTTATGGCTTCATTTTATGACTAATCCGACGTGTAATAGTGGGTGCCCTGTTAGCTGGCGGGCGAGAGGAAGAGGGTATTTAAGGTGAGCCAGTGTGTCTGTCATGTGGTGTACGTTTGGTTCGGCCTGTGTTTATAAACGGGGATATATACTGCTCATCTTGATTAATGGGTTTATATTTGGATCGGATGGTTGTTATTTTGGT
This sequence comes from Argentina silus, assembly GCF_951799395.1. NCBI lineage: Eukaryota > Metazoa > Chordata > Actinopteri > Argentiniformes > Argentinidae > Argentina > Argentina silus. The sequence goes on from NC_139663.1 coordinate 22,530,577, forward strand.
GAGTGGCTGAGATGGAAGTTTGTTTGAGGTGTGTGTTTATGTGTGTGTGTGTGTCCGTTTCTGCAGAGGAAGCTCACTGTTTGTGTGTTACCGGGAGGACCTTGCGCAAAGTCCAGTCCTGCCCAAATACAGAGAAATGTGACCGTAATGTCCTGTGTAGCTACGTACGCCCCTTCAATGTTACGTACCCCTCAAAATACAAAGAGAACAAAGTGATGCCTGTATAAACTGAAGACCTAGACCGTTTCCACTCCAGTGGTCTAGCACCATGACCTGGGGTGGTCCAGTGGTCTAGCACCATGGCCTGGGCTGGTCCAGTGGTCTAGCACCATGGCCTGGGCTGGTCCAGTGGTCTAGCACCATGGCCTGGGCTGGTCCAGTGGTCCAGCACCATGACCTGGGCTGGTCCAGTGGTCTAGCACCATGGCCTGGGGTGGTCCAGTGGTCCAGCACCATGACCTGGGCTGGTCCAGTGGTCTAGCACCATGGCCTGGGGTGGTCAAGTGGTCTAACACCATGGCCTACAGTGTACACATATGCCCATGTCGACATGGGTTAGAATCCGGCCCATACCCTGCTGACAGACCCTCTCCTCCATACTCTCCTGTCTCTATCCTATAACTATCTATCCCAGAACGATTAAAATACCCATCAAATATTGTCAGGTACTGTTACTTGTGCTTACATACTGTATATGAATCTATAAAGATGGTTACCAAAGTCATTTCCAGTGATCCGTTCACATGTACATGACCACAATGTTACACCAGGACGAGGGACGAGGGTCACGCCCGTTTATTGATGGCATTAAGTTGCACCTTATTTGAATTAATCAAATGACCTCAGTTGGTCGACCCGCCTTGATAAGATAGCAGCCATAATGCTCCTGTGTAGATTGTACAGCACATTTAGAGAGACTTTCCCTTCCCAAGCACCCCAACAAGCACCTTCATCATCATCATCATCATCATCATCATCATCTTTAAATCGAGTGATGAAAAATATGAAAGTGTCATGAACCACCTTCATCATCTCCACCATCATCATCATCATCATCATCATCATCATTATCTTTAACAGCTACACCTCTGTTCAATGAATCATCATCATCATCATCATCATCATCATCATCATCATCATCATCATCACTGCCATACTAATCATCCCACTCCTCACCATCACCTCCACCACCTCACCTGGTCATTCATTGGTGAGTGTTTTAGTGTACTTCTACTGTTCTGTCTCTGTCTTCCTCTTCTCCCTTCATCCCCTACTTTCTCCATCTCTCTATCTACCTCCATCTATCTCTGTCTCTCTCTTTGTCTTTGTCTTTCTCTCCCTCTCTCCCTTCCTCCCTCTCTCCCTCCCTTCCTCCCTCTCTCCCTCGGGTTAAGAGCCTGGCAGCCAGAGACCGTTTACATACGTGATACCGAGCCTCTTTATAACCCTGTGTAATAAACGTGCCACACAAGAGAGCAAAGTGCACCGTTCTCTCTGGAGAGACGACCAGAGCCAGAGGAACATCCCTCTACTAGTGTTATTACGGTAATAGTCATGGACAGAGGGAGAGGCATTTCAAATGTTAAGTCAGGAGTCAAAGACGTTCTTTCTGTTTGGCCTCTGCTACCCACTGTAGTACACACCAGAGAGAGTACACACCAGAGAGAGTACACACCAGAGAGAGTACACACCAGAGAGACACAGTGAGTCCAACCGCTCCTTACCTCTCCTCACCTACTATGGACTTTCCTCTCTTGTGTTCTGCTGTCTTTTAGTGTTTATCTTACTTCCTTATTTGTTTAGATGATGTCTTTCTGTTATCTATGTTCACCCTCTCACTCAGCCTCTCAGTAACTAAGGGTTACGGTTGCTATGACCAACATGGATTGGTCATTTGAGGGGTTCCTGGTTTGGGAGGTTTAAATATTGTCTGGGGAAGCGTGTTCTTTGGGGTGCAGCAGGCTTTCTGTGGGGCTGAGCAGTCTTCTGAACCTCTATCCTCTTCCTGTAACTTCAGATGAATTATGCATCTCCTTCTCTCCGTCAAAACTCCACCACAGTGTCTCTGTGTCTACTGGTCCCATGTACTACTATTACTATTACTATTACTATTACTATTACTATTACTATTACTATGGCATTTAGCAGACGCCGTTATCCAAAGCCACTTACAACAAATACATTTGTTTAAGTAAGCGAATCATCTCAGAATCAGAATCAGAATCAGAATTCTTTTATTTGGCCAAGTATATTTGCACAGACAGGAAATTGACTTGGTGAGGTTGGTGCATCGGACATAAAAAACAAATAGCAACAAGTAGCAAATCTATCCATCATAAGATGAAGTAATCAATGCTCAGGCCAGGGGCCATAGGCAGTCACAATGCTAGAAGAAGGATTTTTATTTTTTAACAGGAGAGAAACTTGTACAGTAGTGGGGGTGAAGAGGTCTTTAGGCGGGAACACATAATATGCACATATGTACATGATGTACTGTAGAATACATTAGCTATAAAAAAAAAAGTATTTTGTTTTTCTTCTGTCATTATTATGTCATAGACCTCTCTGTCTCTTCTGTGTTCTACGGTTTCATGACTTCAATGTTTAGAATTCTTAGATAGATAGATAGAAACTTTATTTATCCCTTCTTTACGAGAGGTGAGTCACAAAGGCTGCGTCTCTCCCTTTCTCCTGTCCATCATCCCCCCTTATTATCTTGTGTTATTATCTTATGTTATTATCTTATGTTATTATCTTGTCTGTTTTAACTGCTCTTATATAAACACAAAACCATAAATCATCAACACATTTTGCCTAACACCTTTTTAAGGTGTGAAACAATGTCTTCGGCTAGTGGTGAACATGAGTAACTGCAGTGAATATACAAAGTACAGACACTGAATATGTATCTACATTTCTATGTATTTTTTCATATTGTATATATGTGTTTTTTTTTTTTACATTTCATTATCCATTCATTTGATCTGGCGGTCATTTTAGACCCGGAACCCCACAGGTGTGACAAAGTTGACTAAACCACTCAAAATTCAATGAAAGTGGTGATCAGCAATTTTATTTGTTCAAATGCCTAGTGTGGAGGAAAACATAAAATCTTAATCTCAATTTGTTTGTGTCTGGCAGTCCCACTGTTATCTTTGTCATTTTTATTGAATAGAGATAGCAAAGAAAGACAGGAGGTCAGCAGGGCGTGGGCCGGATTCTAACCCATGCCGACATGGACATATGTTTGCACTGTAGGCCGTGGTACCAGACTACTGGACCACCCCAGGCCACGGTACTGGTACCAGACCACTGGACCACCCCAGGCCATGGTACTAGTACCAGACCACTGGACCACCCCAGGCCACGGTACTAGTACCAGACCACTGGACCACCCCAGGCCACGGTACTAGTACCAGACCACTGGACCACCCCAGGCCACGGTACTGATACCAGACCACTGGACCACCCCAGGCCACGGTACTGATACCAGACCACTGGACCACCCCGGGCCACGGGACTGGTGCCAGACCACTAGACCACCCCGGGCCACAACCGAGTGACATCTATGATGTCCATTTCACAGGGTCTGTTGGTGTCTTTCCCCAGGTGATCTGAGAGGGTCTGTTGGTGTCTTTCCCCAGGTGATCTGAGAGGACCATCATGTGGCTGTGGGCACTGCTTCCCCTCTGCCTGGCCGTGTTCGGCACCACTGGCATCTGGGCCGTGTGAGTCCGACCGACCTCTCTGATCTGTCCTCAACCACTTCAACTCTGTTGACTCATTCAGTATGCTACAACACAATGGTGTTAGTATGTGTGTGTGTGTGTGTGTGTGTGTGTGTGTGTGTGTGTGTGTGTGTGTGTGTTTTTAATCAGGACAATCTGCATCAGGCCTCTGTTAGTGTAATACCCTTAGTTCACCACTAGTGCTTTGTCAGTAAGAGTTAGAGAATGTGTTTAAAGGGTCTGGCAAGTCAACATGAAATGGTTCCAATTGTGTTTTGTGTCAAAGTTGAGTATCATTTTAAACATCCACCAAAATTTTAACCGCAAAAAAACCGTCAATAAGTATGATAAAACACAGCTTGTTGTTAGGCTCAACTTTCTGGTCAGACAGTTCTGAGGGCTGTATGGGTGTGATATTTTAACACTTACACACTTCTTGTTCTGGTCAGGTTTGGCATGGCTGTAAAGAACGGGTCAGTGAATGTAACAGAAGAATTCCCTTACATCAGGTAGGAGTGATGGAGGACTTTGGTGATTGACATTGAATGATTACCGATCACTTCCTAACCACGGTCACAACATTACCTCAGATATACCTGGCAGCATTAACTCACCAACTGCCAAATAATTCCGGAACACTCACCACCTAGAGTGTTCCAAGTGTTCTATGTGGTGTTTTACCTAGCAACAACACTCTGATTGGCTACAAAATGAAGCATCATCATTTATGCATTTTTGGTGAATAAAGTCACCCTTGGCACTCTGGGATGTTGGCAATTTGGGCGACTTTATTCACCCTCGGCACTGAATGAGTTAAAAGGAAATGGCTTCAAATGACCTTTATATCAACTCCAAGATCTCACATTTATATGGATGACTTAAAATAATGAAACATTTGGTAAATTAAACGAGTTTCATAGGGATTGTTGAATTAAACCTCAAGTTTTCAGTTCCTATCTCTCATAAGGTGTTTTTCTCATGAAATATGAGAATAGCAAATATGACATGAATTGTCTCCCCCTCAGCACCTGTGGCACCTATAACCCACAGAGCTGTGTCTTTGCCCAGATCTGCAACATCTGTGCTGTTCTAGGTGAGCGTGCACGCGCACGCACACACACACACACACACACACACACACACACACACACACACACACACACACACACACACACACACACACACACACACACACACACACACACAGCTTCATACCCTCTTTCTCTTTCCCCTTCTCTACCTTCCTCTCTCTCTTTCTCTCTCTCTTTCTCTCTCTCTCCCTCTCTCTCCCTCTCTCCCCCCCCCCTCTCTCTCTCTCTCCCTCTCTCTCTCTCTCTCTCTCTCTCTCTCTCTCTCTCCCCCCCCCCCCCCTCTCTCCCCCCCCCCAGCCTTGTGGATCGTGGTGATGAGGTTTCAGCAGGTCAGGGACTATGGTGACCACAGTAGAGTCAACACGGCCAGCATCGTGCTGGGCTTCATCTCTTCTCTCGGCATCTCCTTCATAGGCAACTTCCAGGTACGTCTTCCTGTCCTTATTCCATTCTCCCTTTGGAATAATTGATGATTTGATATCGTTATGCACTCATAGATCACCTGACAGCTTAACGACCGTGTCACACCTGAGGTGATTAGTAACTCATTGATGAGTGTTTTACTTCTGTTGCCTCCCGACCGGTAGAAGTCTCCCTCACCTTCACACCTCTATTTCTCTCTGTATTCCTCCCTCCTCCCTCCTCCCTCCTCCCTCCTTCCCCTACGTCCTCTATCTCTCCATCTACCTCCATCTATCTGTCTCTCTCTCTTTGTCTTTCTCTTTCTCTACCTTCCCCTCTCACTCTCTCCCTTCCTCCCTCTCTCACTCCTTACCTCCCTCCCTCCCTCTCTCCCTCCCTCAATCCCTCTCTCACTCCTTACCTCCCTCCCTCCCTCTCTCCCTCCCTCCCTCCCTCCCGCCCTCACTGTCTCCCTTTTCCAGCAATCTGTAGTGATGGGGGCCCACCTGTTGGGGGCGTTCCTGGCCTTTTTTGTGGGCCTGGCCTATTTCTGGCTGCAGGTGTGGCTCACCTACAAGGCGGGGCCCTCTCAGGACCGGCGCTGGGCGGGTCCTCTCAGAGCCACCTGCTGCAGCCTCTGCACCGTGCTGGTCGTCATCAGTATCCTTTGCCTGATTAAAAACATGCAATTAATGTAATGTTACAACCTTGTTCAACCTTTATGTATACAGGTTAGTCTCATTAAGATAACATCTCTTCTTCAAGAGAGACCTGTTTCAACAGCAGCAGGGGGAACATCTCTGTTTCAACAGCAGCAGGGGGAACATCTCTGTTTCAACAGCAGCAGGGGGAACATCTCTGTTTCAACAGCAGCAGGGGGAACATCTCTGTTTCAACAGCAGCAGGGGGAACATCTCTGTTTCAACAGCAGCAGGGGGAACAAAGTTTCAGACAAAACAACTTCCATGCTGTAATAAGGAGCACTAGGGCAGAGGGCAGAGGACAGAGGACTCAGGACACAGGCTTGATCCAAAAGAACAGTTTTACTAGCAAAAGGGTTCAGTACACAGGTGGGCAGTCAATAGGTAGAGTATATCCAGAAAAGGGGTAGGAAAAACAGACTACGGTACAAAGGTAGTCAATTCCAAGATCAAGGCAGATAGTCCAACAGGGAGACGGCAAAAAGGCCAAGTCCAAAAACACTCAAAGATCAAAAACCATAAAAACTAGACACGAGGGAAATCGCTGGGACGTACTGACACAGAGGCACAATAAACGAACGAGCAATGAGACAGAAAACACACAGACTAAACACACAGGGAATGACGGGGAGGAACAGGTGAAATCAGTCTGGGCGGGGCAGACAATCACACAAGCGGGAAAACACACAAGGGCAGATAACGACATGACAGAAATGAAAAACAACGTGAGTAAAACAGGAATTAAATGAATAATAAAAAAAACAAACAACAACAACACTAACACACAGGACGGGACGTTACACATACACAGACACAACATTGAACACACTATGGACACACATACAGTACAACAGTTACATATAGAAACACAAACGTCAGAACTAAAATGACAGCTGTCCTAGTGACAGTTACACACATCTGGGATATTTGCATCGACACAGTGGTTCATATGTATTTACAGTGGTTCATATGTATTTACAGTGATTCATATGTATTTACAGTGGTTCATATGTATTTACAGTGATTCATATGTATTTACAGTGGTTCATATGTATTTGCAGTGGTTCATATGTATTTACAGTGATTCATATGTATTTACAGTGGTTCATATGTATTTACAGTGATTGATATGTATTTACAGTGGTTCATATGTATTTGCAGTGGTTCATATGTATTTGCAGTGGTTCATATGTATTTACAGTGGTTCATATGTATTTGCAGTGGTTCATATGTATTTACAGTGGTTCATATGTATTTACAGTGGTTCATATGTATTTACAGTGGCATAGGCTCACACAGCTGGTGACAAGTGTTTTTCTCTCTATCTTTTGGTTATTTTAAAGGCCACCATCTTGTGCTCCTTGACCTCCCCCTCCTCCAGTGTCCATCCTCCACAACACCGGCTACCGGTCCGGGGCGGCCGTGGCTGAGTGGGCCCTGGTCATGGTCTTCTTCTCTCTGTTTGGTCTGTTCGCTGCAGAGTTCCGGCATATCGACGGTCACCAGCTCACGGTGCAGAAAGAAGGCCTCAGCAAGGCCAACAATGGTGCGTTCGGGATGAACCAGCAGAGGGCGTAGTAGTATAGTGGTGGAGTCCAGGAGATGGTATATGTGGATTAAGTGCCACTGATTAAGATAGCACATGGAGATATACTCGGGTTGATATATGGTTCATATTTCACATAAACACACAGACATAAACACACAAAGACACACACACACACACACACACACACACACACACACACACACACACACACACACACACACACACACACACACACACACACACACACACACACACACACAGTACAGGAGAAATCGGAATGCAACTTTTTAAATGTTATTTATTTTCTTATTGAATTATATTGTTTAGAGTAGAAGACAATTCCTGCCTAAAATTATGCAAATCTGAAAGTCGTTCTGTGGTCAAACTTCTATTAAAAACATACACTGTATCACTCATGTTATTTCCTTGCACTGTTATTCCAGTGGGTCTAAGTTATATTTTCTGTTATTTTTTGTACCAACAGGGGTCTTTTAAGAAATATCAACTGGACACACTTAATTGACAGCATTCACACATTATGAGAAGATTTCAATAAATTGTGTTTCTCTTTGTTCCAGTGATATACAATGTCTTAAGTGTGTATTTGGAAGAATGTTAACTGATTGAAGTGTGGACAGGATCTGACTGCTACAGTGGAGAGCGTAGCTGTAGTCCTCTGAGCTGGGGTGGCAGGTAGGACTCAGAGACTGAACCATAGAGTCAGAAACACTAGAGGGCGCCCTCCTCTAGCGTAGCTGTAGTCCTCTGAGCTGGGGTGGCAGGTAGGACTCAGAGACTGAACCATAGAGTCAGAAACACTAGAGGGCGCCCTCCTCTAACGTAACTGTTGTTCTCTGAGCTGGGGTGGCAGGTAGGACTGAACCATAGAGTCAGAAACACTAGAGGGCGCCCTCCTCGAACGTAACTGTGATTATACTGGGTGTGACATGTTGTCAACTCTGAACCAGTGTCTCAGGTCAGTCTTTTGTTTTATTGCTGCAACATACATGCCACCACGGTCATCATTATTATTATTATATGATATTGTATTATTGATTCGTTTGATTGTTGTTGAATGAGGAGTTAGAAAAAATGCATTTCACTATGAGATGTACATGACCAATAAAATCTGATTTGATTTGATTTGATTTGATTTGATTTGATTTGATTTGATTTGATTTGATTTGATTTGATTTGATTTGATTTGATTTGATCAGCACCAGCAGGTGGTATCATGCACCTGAAAGCCATTTACACTCTATAGACAAACTTATTGAAGAAGAAGACCATCTGCTGGTCTGATTGGCTGATGCCTTCCCAAGTGACAGGAAGTCCCGCCCTAGTTGCCTACAGCACGCCCTTCATGCTGTCACAGATGCGAGAATGGGAAAGACAGCAGGTGCCTCTATTCAGCTCTATGGATGGAACACTTTTTTGTATTTAATATATTCAACCACATGGTGGCGCCATGGAGCCATTTAAGTCTACTTACAGGATTCCATTGATGCCATTTGTTAAAAATGCCTATGATTTTTGTTTCACTTTGAGTTGACTTATGTAACCGTAATGCCCTGTGTAGCTGAGTCCTTCAGAAAGACAAAAAAAGAGATGATGCCTCTTATGCTGAAAGCCTTATTTGACTAAAAACCAGACCCAAACTAAAGTCCTTCTAACATTAGAAATAGGATGATCAGATGCAAAAGCAGGATGCCATTTGATGGGTAACACCTTGAAGTTTGTGTGGATATGCTCAGATCATGGTTCAGAATAGCATACTACACATGACAAGGAGATAAAGTAATCAATAATCAAATTAAAGCAGAATTTGGGTTAAGAGGTAGAGGATAGACCATGGCCACTCCAGGCCCCAGACCACGTCCAAAATCTGGTCCTGCTTCTCTCAGGAGAAAAGGAGAATATCCCTCTACTAGTGTTGTTACGGTAACGTTCATCTACAGTGAAGAGGCAGTTCGAATAAAGTTTGAGGAAAAAAGGTCAGAGGGTTTGTTTCAGGTCTGCCTCCTCCCACTAAACACACACATCACCGTGAGTTCCCTTCCTCTTCATCTCTATCTTTGACCGTATTGTTTCTTTCTTATCATGTCTTGTCATTTTATTTAATATCCTTACTTCTGTGCTTCCCTTCTCTTATGTGTGTATATGATGTCCTTGTTGTCCTCTCTGTGATCTATCACGCCTTCTCCCTCCATCCTCTCAGGAACGTTTTACATGTTTGTCATTTGGTGACTGTTTAGTCATTTGGTGACTGTTTAGTCATTTTGGTTTTTGAGGGATTTGGAGGTTTGACTTTAGTCTGGAAAAGTATGTTCCATTGAGGAACCCAAACCCAAAGGGTTCTACAGGTTCTACAAACAGTCGAAGAACAGTCGAAGAACCCTTTTGGACCCCTTTTGTTTAAGAGTGGACATAAGTAGGACAGCCTCTCCCTCTCCATCTCTGCTCCCTCTCCTCTCTGTGCCTTTAATTCCTCAAACGTCTGGAGAATGTTCTCGCCATTTCTTCTCCCTCTGCCGGTCCTGACCCAGTCTACCAGTCTCCTCTACAGCTACTCTGCTGTTTCACTGTGTCCCAATTGACTGTTTAGACAGTACCGGTATGAGCCCCACCTAAAGCCAGGTTAACGATTGATTGATTAATTGATTGATTGATTGACCGATATTAGCGTATGTTTTCCGTGTCTACTGCTTAGGGTTAGGGTTAGGGTTAGGGTTAACCCTAACCCTAGGGTTCTATTTGACATGTCTATGAATACAGTTGATACATGTCTGTGAATACAGTTGAAGGTCACAAGAGCTTTCCCCTGTAGGTTTACCCTTGACAGTATCATAGTAGCATATTATCATAGTAGCATATTATCATAGTAGCATTTTATCTGCACCTTTTTGTATTTATCTCATGTTGTGAACTTGATCAGGAAGCTGAAGCTGAGAACAGGTTTTTATTAACGACCATAAGAAGTTTTTCTTTGGAGGCCAGATTATTCATTCAGTCATTCATTAACTAATTACTGTTAGCTGGAGGAGAGGGAGGAAGAAAGAGAGTGGAAAAGAGAGAGAGAGAGAGAGGGAGAGAATTTATTTATTTATTCATTCATTCATTCATTCATTCATTCATTCATTCATTCATTCATTCATTCATTCATTTATTTTCCCAGGTGCCCCGGGAGCACCATCATGTGGCTTTGGGCGCTGCTCCCCCTCAGCCTGGCCGTGTTCGGCAGCGCCGGCATCTGGGCCGTGTGAGTGACATATTTACATTTTCACATTTTTGACATTTAGCAGACGCTTTTATCCACAAGTACATTTGTCTAAAGTAAGTGAATCATCTATACATCAGTCATCATAAGAAAAACAACTCTATGCCAGGACCAGGGGCCGTTAGCGGTCACAACACGAGAAGACCGCTTCACCCTCACTACCCCCCCTCTACTAACCCCAACCCGAGACCTCTTCACCCTCACTACCCCCCCTATACTAACCCCAACCCCGAGACCTCTTCACCCTCACTACCCCCCCTATACTAACCCTAAACCCGAGACCTCTTCTCTTGCTACCCCCCTGTACAAGTTCTGTCCTGCTAATAAAATATATATATATTTAAAAAAAAATAGCCTACTGGCATTACAACTGCCAATGGTCCCTGGTCCGAGCATTGATTACTTTATCTTATGATGACTGTTGGATAGATGATTCACTTACTTAAACAAATGTATTTGTTGTACGTCGCTTTGGATAAAGACGTCTGCTAAATGCCATAAATGTAAATGTAAATGTAAGAAAGAAGGATTACTTTATTTTTTAATGTTTTATTTTTAACAGTAGAGGAACTGTACTATTGGGGGGTGAATACCTGTCTAGTACAGTGGGCATATGGGCTGTGAGTGACGTGTCTGGTGTCGGGAGCATAGCCACACAACACCTCAAGGTGTTACCTACCAAACTGCATCCTGCTTTTGCATCTGATCATCATATTTCTAATGTTATAAGCAGTTTACCCATGACTGTCCCTCCTTGATACCTCTTCCACCCCCACTACTAACCCCTGCACAGTTCCCCAAAAAAAGAAGAAGTAATTCTTCCTTCTTCTTGTGACCGCCAACGGCCCCTGGTCCTGGCATAGTTTTTTTTTCTTACGCTGACTGATTGATAGGTGATTCACTTACTTTAGACAAATGTACTTGTTGTAAGTCGCTTTGGATAAAAGCGTCTGCTAAATGTCAAAAATGTAAATGTAACGTACGTTTAGTTTGAGTCTGGTTTTTAGGCAGAAATTAGTCAGAAGAGGTTAAACATTTAGTGAGAAATTGTGCCTCTTAGGTTCTACAGTTGGTAGAACATTATTTGTTTTCACTTCTCATTAACTATCAGCCTTTTCGTGGGAAACAGCGGTCAAGGATGAAGAAATGCAGGGCGTGTTTCTCTGAGATAATTCAACACTAACTTTCTTGTTCTTAGAATAAAGAAAAGAAAAAAAAAGCAGCAGATTGTTTTTTCTTGCTGGGAAAAATGATTTGCTTTATTCTTAGGACGGTGTTATGTCTTATCCTAGGGTGTGTGTTCTTGATTGCCTTTCGTGTTCTTCCCAGGTTTGGCATGGCTGTGTCAAATGGGACGGTGAATTTAACGGTGGCCTTCCCTTATATAAGGTAGACGTGACTGAACAACTTCGACATCGCAAGTCACGACATAGAACTCATATTTCAGTCAAATATAATTATTATTGTTTCCTCATTGTGTCATTATTTTAACATTGCACTACAAATTGATATTGATGTTGTTTGATTGTTGCGTTGTGTAAATGTATATTGTGTAAATGATCATTACAATTTGATTTATTTGATTTGATTTAAATTCCGAATGAATTTATTCTCCCTCAGCAAATGTGGCACCCATTACCCGCAGAGCTGTGTTTTCTCCCAGATCTGCAACATCTGTGCTGTTCTAGGTGAGTGAGTCCACGCACGCACGCACGCACACACACGCACACATGCACACACACAGCTTCATACCCCCCCCCTCTCTCTCTCTCTCTCTGTCTCTTTCCCCTTCTCTACCTTCCTCCCTCTCCCTCTCTCTCTCTCCCTCTCTCCCTCTCTCTCCCCCTCTCTCTCTCCCTCTCTCTCTCTCTCTCTCTCTCTCCCTCTCTCTCTCTCCCCCCCCCTCTCTCTCCCTCTCCCCCCCCCCCCTCTCTCTCCCCCCCCCAGCCTTGTGGATCGTGGTGATGAGGTTTCAGCAGGTCAGGGACTATGGTGACCACAGTAGAGTTAACACGGCCAGCATCGTGCTGGGCTTCATCTCTTCTCTCTCTCTCCCTCTCTCCCTCTCCCCCCCCCCCTCTCTCTCCCCCCCCCCCAGCCTTGTGGATCGTGGTGATGAGGTTTCAGCAGGTCAGGGACTATGGTGACCACAGTAGAGTTAACACGGCCAGCATCGTGCTGGGCTTCATCTCTTCTCTTGGCATCTCCTTCATAGGCAACTTCCAGGTACGTCTTCCTGTCCTTATCCCAGGTACGTCTTCCTGTCCTTATCCCAGGTACGTCTTCCTGTCCTTATCCCAGGTACGTCTTCCTGTCCTTATCCCAGGTACGTCTTCCTGTCCTTATCCCAGGTACGTCTTCCTGTCCTTATCCCAGGTACGTCTTCCTGTCCTTATCCCAGGTACGTCTTCCTGTCCTTATCCCAGGTACGTCTTCCTGTCCTTATCCCAGGTACGTCTTCCTGTCCTTATCCCATTCTCCCTTTGGAATAATTGATGATTTGATATCGTTAAGGCATCTCCTTCACAGGCAACTTCCAGGTCCAGTAGCTCCTGCATGACATTCATGTGTGATTCTCCTGATGCGTTCCTAGAATTAAAACTCCCCTTCACACACCCTCTTTATCTGTCTTCCTCCTCCCCCTCTCCTCTCTGCTCCTCCCTCATCCCTATATCTCCCTCTCTCCCTCCCTCTCCCTCTCTCTCTCTCTCTCTCTCTCTACCTTCCTCTCTCTCTCTCTCTCTCTACCTTCCTCTCTCTCTCTCTCTCTCTCTCTCTCTCTCTCTCTCTCTCTCTCTCTTCCCCTCTCTTTCTTCCTCCCTCTCCTCCAGCTAACAGTGATGTACACGGTCCACATGGTGGGTAACTTCCTGGTCTTTGTCGTGGGCGTGGCTTACTTCTGGCTGCAGCTGTGGCTCACCTACAAGGCCGAGCCCTCCCAGTGCCGCCATTGGCTTGGCCCTCTCAGGGCCGTCCTCTGTAGCGTCTGCACCAGCATCATCATCCTCGGTATCCTTCAACACCAAAGTCCCAGCAAACTCTCTGTGCCCCCCCAGGGGGGGTTATGTTGTCCCCTGTGTGTGTGTGTGTGTGTTCATCTGTGTGTGTGTGTGTGTGTGTGTTCATCTGTGTGTGTCTGTGTGTGTCTGTGTGTGTGTGTGCATGCTAGCGTGCATGCATGCCTGTGTGTGCGTGTGTGCGTGCGTGTGTGTGCGTTTGTGTGTGTTTGTGTGTGTGCGTTTGTGTGCGTATGTGTGTGTTTGTGTGCGTGCGTGTGTGCGTGCGTGCGTTTGTGTGTGTGTGCGTGCGTGCGTTTGTGTGTGTGTGTGTGTGTGCGTGCGTGCGTGCGTGCGTTTGTGTGTGTGTGCATGCGTGCGTGCGTGCGTGCGTGTGTGTGTGTGTGTGTGTGACAATACAAGTGCAGGAAGCCAGGCCCTGAGAGGTGTTAGATGAAGACAATGATATAAACCATCTAGATAATGATCAACAAAATGCGTCTCATCTGTTATGAGTCATGCTTGTTACTATAGACACTGTAAGTATGGATGAAACAGCTATCTGGACTAAGTATGGATGAAACAGCTATCTGGACTAAGTATGGATGAAACAGCTATCTGGACTAAGTATGGATGAAACAGCTATCTGGACTAAGTATGGATGAAACAGCTATCTGGACTAAGTATGGATGAAACAGCTATCTGGACTACGTATGCTTGGACAGCTATTACAATGTTCAGGGGTAAAGATGCTAATTTTACATCTGTTATAATACATTATTAATATGGTTCATTTCTAGGTATAATGTCATGTATGTGTATAATGGAATGGAATAGAATACATGTGTAATGTCCCCAGGGACAGTATAGCTGCAGTGGGTGACAGCAAAAACCCCACTAAGCACTTATACCCAGGGGAGGCTGGTGGAGGTAGAAATCGGAGGACGGGCTCATTGTAACGCATGGAATGGAATGAGGAATGGTATCAAACATGTGTGTTCTGTTAATAACGTGTGTTGTTGAAACTGTGTGGCTTAGACACCTGACAGGTGACCTGCTTGTGCTCCTTGACCCCCTCCGCCTCCCCAGGTCCCGCCCTCGTCGCCACCGGCTACCGGTCCGGGGCGGCCGTGGCTGAGTGGGCCCTGGTCATGGTCTTCTTCTCTCTGTTTGGTCTGTTCGCTGCAGAGTTCCGGCACATCGACTGTCACGAGCTCACGGTGCAGAAACAAGGCCTCACCAAGGCCAACAATGGTGTGTTCGGGATGAACCAGCAGAGGGCGTAGTAGTATAGTGGTGGGGTCCAGGAGATGGTATATGTGCCGCAACTGAGTAGTGAGTCAGTGCATACATTTTTCAGTATACATGGTCCCAGCGGGAATCAAACCCACAACGTAAGCACACACACACACACACACGCACGCACACACACACACACACACGCACGCACACACACACACACACACACACACACACACACACGCACGCAGATAACTCACAGAGACATGCTCATGTTTGTACGGTTCACACCCAAATACAGGAACTCACACGTACGCACGCATCCACGCAATTTTTTTTAGTTATTTATTTACTTTTTTGATTGATGTTATTCAGACGCAGACAGTTGCATTGCATTTCGATTCATAACAAGATGTGACGATGTTTTCCGACCTTATAACAACAATACCTCCGTTCGAATGAACTGAAGCCATGACAAAGGAGAGGAAACAATAAAGTAAAAAGTAAAAACGCAAACAGAGTGAAAAGAGTCTTCAGGTGAAACATTGAGCTCAGCCTTTGAGAGCAGCGGGGCTGTTGACGGTACAGTATATTTCTGCAAGGTCTTTGAAATGCGGGGACACTCGCTGTATTTACTCCATTCTAACACATGGTGGCGCCATCGAGCCATTTAAATCCACTCAGTCGCCAACTCTCCTACAGTCAGGACACCAGCCCGTTTCAGACTGTCTGTCTGTGTCCCGAAGCATGAGTGTATTTAGAACATGTTTTTTATACAAATTAGCAGCTTTATATAGACAGGAGCCTGAAACCTGTGTCATACACCTGTTGTGTTACAGTCGTCTGTCTGTTGGCCTGCTGTTGTGTTACAGTCGTCTGTCTGTTGGCCTGCTGTTGTGTTACAGTCGTCTGTCTGTTGGCCTGCTGTTGTGTTACAGTCGTCTGTCTGTTGGCCTGCTGTTGTGTTACAGTCGTCTGTCTGTTGGCCTGCTGTGTGAACTGAACCCAGCAGGACAGAAACACATTGTCACCACAGCAGGAAAAGTCTGGCCTCTGTCTCTCTCCACCTGTCAGCTGCCTCACACAATGAAGTAGAGCGAGGAGGAGAGAATGGGAGGATGGAGGGGGGAGGGAGGGAGGGAGGGAGGGAGGGAGGGAAGACTGCTGCTTGCATGAGAAGAAACCTTAACTATGACGTAATGAGCATGTGTCATGAATGCAATGTCACACTTTCTGTAAAAAAACCCAGATGAGCTCCTCTTCATCTGACGGTGAACTCAGGTGACAGGGTGTTCAGGGGTGTTCAGGAGTGTTCAGGGTGTTCAGGAGTGTTCAGGGTGTTCAGGGTGTTCAGGAGTGTTCAGGGTGTTCAGGGTGTTCAGGAGTGTTCAGGGTGTTCAGGAGTGTTCAGGGTGACAGGGTGTTCAGGGTGTTCAGGAGTGTTCAGGAGTGTTCAGGGTGTTCAGGGTGTTCAGGAGTGTTCAGGGTGTTCAGGGTGTTCAGGAGTGTTCAGGGTGTTCAGGGTGTTCAGGGTGTTCAGGAGTTAAATGAATGAACAAGCCAAACCATAACGCAACCACTTCACAAACCTTTGGACACGTTTGCAGAAAGAAAGTTCTGGAATTCATTGTAGTTGTTCCAATGGTGTCGTTGTACAATGGAAGCCTTATCACCCCCACCGAGCCCCCCCCCCCCCACACACACACACTAAGCCAGACAGAATAATTCAGACAATAGATCTCTCACGGTTCTGCAGGAACACAGGACGTCCACCAGGGGCAGCATGGAGCAACAGCGGGTAATCTCACTGATGGGAAAATGCTGTCCTGGATCCATGCCAGAGGTCTTTGGAAGATACTCCTAATTGAGGCAGACATTCAGCATTCTAAACAATTTGTTAGGGGTATTTTAAGACGAAGCAAATAAAAAGCAGGCTCTCGTTGCCCAGTTCTTACAATGGGAGAGGTCCTGCTCTGGGCACCCACACACACAGAGCGCTGCCTCTTCCAATGGGAGAGGTCCTGCTCTTGGCACCCACACACACAGAGCGCTGCCTCTGGATGTGATCACAGCGGCCTGTTCTCATCACACTACCTTTGATAAACATTTCGTTTTTCATATGATTATTTTTTACTGCTGCTATTTAAAATCTTGCGTGCTCGGAGCAAGTGGGGCTGTTGGATGGGAATCTCCAGCCCCCTAGCCTTGTTCTCTGTGTCCTGGAAGCATTCTTTCACATACTCCACGCTGTGTGATCTTCAGAGGGGGGCCTTTGACGAGGGGCACGGAGGGGATCAGACATGCTGGAATTCTATGGGAATTTCTCAAGTAGCAGTGTTTCTGTCTCAAATTTCATTTATTGTTGACTTCCAGCTCGTGTGGCGGAGGCTTCAGGGGCCTGGTTAACTCATTTAGTGCCGAGGGTGAATAAAGTCACCCTGAGTCTCGACATTCCAGAGCGCCAAGGGTGACTTTATTCACCAATAATGCATACATTATGATGCTTCATTTTGTAGCCAATCAGAGTGTTGTTGCTAGGTAAACACCACACAGAACACTTGGAACACTCCGGGTGGTGAGTGTTCCGGAATGCTTTGGCAGTTGGTGAGTTAAGGCTGCATTGTGGGCCGAGTGGGAACGTCACTCCGGGTCTTCAGTTGGTCCATAGTACCACTCAGTGGACTGAAACGGCATAGTCGACATCTAATACAAAGCTGCTGTATTCCTCCACTAGTCCAGGTGCCAACCACACCTGGTTTCAAATGTGATTGTGTTTGCCTCGTCAAAATGAACCAATGGAACAGCTCCGAAAGTACAAACCCCGCCCCTCTGGGACTCAAGCGAAACGGTCAGAGCATTTTTGAAAGGATTTCTAAATACCATTTGACCGAGGTCCTGGCCCTCTGTCGCTTTCATCAAAGGCTATCAGGCTCCTGATAAAGTCATACTTAAACTCATACCACAGTGAGAGCTCAACGCGAGAAGTGTTTGATGAAAATCTCGAAAAGGTTGAGAATTTCTATTCAAGTGCAAGAGAACAAGGTTTACGAAAACGGCTCCACTTGTTGGTTTTGAGC
>NC_139663.1:22558836-22561336 GCF_951799395.1 Argentina silus
GTCCAGGGTAAGTGGAGGTTAGGTCTAGGGTAAGTTGAGGTTAGGTCCAGGGTAAGTGGAGGTTAGGTCCAGGGTAAATTGAGGTTAGGTCCAGGGTAAGTTGAGATTAGGTCCAGGGTAAGTGGAGGTTAGGTCTAGGGTAAGTGGAGGTTAGGTCCAGGGTAAGTGGAGGTTAGGTCCAGGGTAAGTTGAGGTTAGGTCCAGGGTAAGTTGAGGTTAGGTCCGGGGTAAGTGGAGGTTAGGTCCAGGGTAAGTTGAGGTTAGGTCCAGGGTAAATTGAGATTAGGTCCAGGGTAAATTGAGGTTAGGTCCTGTAAGTGGAGGTTAGGTCCAGGGTAAGTGGAGGTTAGGTCCAGGGTAAGTGGAGGTTAGGTCCAGGGTAAGTTGAGAGATTTTGGAAAGGTTGCTGGGTGAGAGGGGAGAAGGTTGTGGGCCAGTGAGGTTAAGATTGAGCGGTGGTTGAGGGTTAGGGTTAGGGTTAGGGTTAGGGTAAGGGTTAGGGTTAGGGTTAGGGTTAGGGCTAGGGCTAGGGCTAGGGTCAGGGTTAGGGTTAGGGTTAGGGTTAGGGCTAGGGCTAGGGTTAGGGGAGCCTTAGGGTTAGGGGAGCCTTAGGGTTAGGGTTAGGGTTAGGGTTAGGGTAAGGGGAGCCTTAGGGTTAGGGTTAGGGCTAGGGTTAGGGTTAGGGGAGCCTTAGGGTTAGGGTTAGGGTTAGGGTAAGGGGAGCCTTAGGGTTAGGGTTAGGGCTAGGGTTAGGGTTAGGGGAGCCTTAGGGTTAGGGTTAGGGCTAGGGTAAGGGGAGCCTTAGGGTTAGGGTTAGGGCTAGGGTTAGGGTTAGGGGAGCCTTAGGGTTAGGGTTAGGGTTAGGGTTAGGGGAGCCTTAGGGTTAGGGTTAGGGTTAGGGTTAGGGGAGCCTTAGGGTTAGGGTTAGGGTTAGGGTTAGGGGAGCCTTAGGGTTAGGGTTAGGGTTAGGGGAGCCTTAGGGTTAGGGTTAGGGTATGATGCATGGGAAAATGTTGAGGGTAGGTTGAGTGGTGGGAGCCGTAGTGAGGTAATGTGTTTCCTGTCCCAATAATAAGCACACACACACACACACACACACACACACACACACACACACACAGACCTGTGGGATATTAATATACTGTAGCACAGTGGAAGTCCCCCTCAACCAGGATAGGGAGGAGTGGCACTCAGAGGAGGTTAATATATACAAGTACAAAACCTCACACTCCAAACACACACACACACACACACCAGTTACAGCACAAAACCTCACACTCCAAACAGACATATTTATTATTTATATTCCACGTAGGTGTGAGTCCTTTCCCTGTGTCATTCTGTATTTCTACACTCCTGCATCTGTGGGTTAGGGTTACCATCTGTGGGTTAGGGTGTGTGCAAAAGAATATCATAATCTGGGTGTGTGCAAAACAATTACCAGATTCCAACAATTGATTAGATTTAATTGCATGCTGAATAAAACATTGTTTGTTTGTTGTTTTCGTTTTTTTTGTGTGTCATTTTGTTCCTGGCAACTTGAAGGGAGACTTGGGGCCGGTAAATACTGGAGGAGCTTGATTCTTGGGGATCTTCCAGAAGTTCTGTTTTTACTTCTGAAGGGTAAAAGTAGACGAGGTTTCCAAATAGCGTGCATACCTTCAGGTCTGTGAGCACTCTCTCTCTCTCTCTCTCTCACGCGTTCTGTCTCGTTTCTCCAGATCTGTTCTGTACCGTCTCTCTTCTCCTCTCCTCTTTTCTAGTTCTTATTATCCCCCTGTCTTTTAACACAATCTGTTTGTATGTCTGGTTAACTCTCTCTCTCTCTCCCTCCCTCCCTCCCTCCCTCTCTCCTCTCCCTCCCTCCCTCTCTCCTCTCCCTCCCCCTCTCTCTCTCTCGCTCCCTCCCATTCTCTCTCTCTCCCCTCTCCCTCCCTCCCTCCCTCTTTCTCTCTCTCTCTCTCTCTCTCTCTCAAGAAAGAAAGGGTGCATTCCAGTAATGCCTCTCCGTCCCTCCCTCCCTCCCTCCCTCCCTCCCTTCCTCCATCCCTCCCTCCCTCTCCCTTCATCCATATTCAGTCACTCTCATGTCGTTGACATTAAGACTCTGCTGCAACATGAAGACCACACAGAACATACAGCACCTACACCTACACCTTCACCTTCACCTACACCTTCACCTTCACCTTCACCTTCACCTTCACCTTCACCTTCACCTACACCTTCACCTTCACCTTCACCTTCACCTTCACCTTCACCTACACCTTCACCTGTCACCTACACCTTCACCTTCACCTTCACCTTCACCTGTCACCTACACCTTCACCTTCACCTTCACCTTCACCTTCACCTGTCACCTTCACCTTCACCTTCACCTACACCTTCACCTGCACCTACACCTTCACCTACACCTTCACCTGTCACCTTCACCTTCACCTTCACCTACACCTTCACCTGCACCTACACCTTCACCTTCACCTTCACCTTCACCTTCACCTTC
>NC_139663.1:22571336-22576336 GCF_951799395.1 Argentina silus
TCACTGTTTTATTATTACTAGATTATGTTGTATTGTTGATTTGCTGATTGTTGTTGACTGTTGTTGATCGAGGAGCGAGATCCCAAAGCATTTCACTATATCAATTACGGCTGTATGCGATGTATGTGGCAAATAACATTTGATTTGATTTGATTTGATTTGATTTGATTTGATTTGAGTAAATTTGATTTGATAATATTAATTGATTTTCTCAGGTCACCGTGGGTTAAACAATTCACAGGTGTTTGACATAAAGGCATTTCCAGTGTTTTGAGTAGTTAAACACAATCTGTGACTAATACGACTCCTACATACCTGTGAGAGTACAGCGGCTGTCACACCTCATCATGGCACCAAGCTACAAGGTTATTATAAGGTTGTGTCATTGTCACAGGAGACTTATCAAATCATATTTTCATTTAATCAACATTTTTGGTTTAACATTTTTAACTTCTGTCTCACAATGCACATTTTAGACTAGCCAACAATAAGGTAACATTTTGTTTAATTTTATTATTAATATTATATACATTTCGTTCCCCTTTTGGGGGAGTCTTCTTGTCATTTTGTCCTTCATTTGTTATTGTATGTGTGCACATCCTAAATAAATAAATGTTACAGTGATACGGAAACTATTTTGAGTGAACTATCCCTTTAAAAAGAACGTGCAGTCAGAACGTAAAGGCTGCAGTCCAGTCCCTCGTACAGTATGTAACTGGTGGCCCAGCCTTAAGGGGGCGGTGAGAGACTGGAGATACCGCACAAGCGCGACTCCTGGAGATCTGCTCTCTGCGTAATCAGAATGGAACAGGACTGACGCGCACCGCGCCAGAGAGCGCTTTAGATATTGATAAGCCTCCAAAGAAGAGGACGGCAAACTCCCATTGTAGCTCATACCGCAATTGTGCGCGCCCCTCTCTGTGAAGTTGAGTAGAAGAACCTCGTGTTTGAGAAACAACGCGTGGAAAAAGGCAAAGAAGAAATTGGATTCTTTTATCAACTTCAAGAGTTTTGATGTCTCCTGGGATAATTAGCGCAACATCAGGGTATTCGTAATCGAATTTCTCTTCATCGCTCAGGCTCAGTCTGGTTGGACTTTGCGGGATTTACACCTTTGTCTGTATTTTGAAGCTTTGTTATATTAAGAAATAACGCACTGCATTTAACGCATAATGCATTATCAAGATTCAAGTGCTTAAATTAATAACATTGAAGTTAGGACTTCTTTGTTTTACTTTTTACACAGAACGTGTATGCTTTGGACAAACTATTGTATCAATTGTTGTATACTCCAAAATATTCCACAACATTTTTACACCTACAGGGGCTTGAATATTTGAGTTTGATTCAAACAAAGCTTGGATTACACACAGATCCATTTGACATGGACTCGGGAACAGAACAGTGACCGATTCTGGAGTTGCAATCTGGATGTGGACCCTCGCACTGGACCTCTGACCCTGCTGGACGTTCTAAGTGGGGACCGTTGTGTACAATCGGTAATTCACCGGGTCGATTTACCGGAGAGACGACAGAGTGGGTGTCCGTCTGCGCGTAAGGAGTTCCACAGGGGCCAGCCGCTGTCCCCCGCACCTAGTGCTGAGCAGAGAGACTCGTGCTACCGTAAATGCCCGGTCCAAACCGGAGACTTGAGGCTGGGCAGCAAGATGAACTCCTGGGTTCAGCTGCTCGCGTTTCTGGCTGCATGTCTGCGGTTTGGCAGTCCCGAGGTAAGATAGTCTATTCAGATAGCATTCAATACAGACACACTGGCTGTAAACTATACTTTCTCCACAGGGCGATTAGTTAATATATGCCATTTAGCTGACGCTTTTTATCCAAAGCGACTTACATTGCAGTGAGTGCATACATTTCAGTATATATGATCCCAGCGGGAATCAAACCTACAGCCTAAGCGTTGTTAGCGCCATGCTCTACCAACTGAGCCACAGAGGACCATAGTTGAATTGTGTTACATTTATTGGAGTAGAGATAAGCAACCGTTTTCAAACTGTAGAATATTTGGACACAGCCTATATGCTGAATGCGCTATTTGACTAATTTCTGCCAAAAAAACAGACCAAACTAAACTGCTTATAACATTAGAAATATAATGATCAGATGCAAAAGCAGGATGCGATTTGTTAGGTAACACCATGACGTTTTGTGTGGATATGCTCAGATCATAGTTCAGAATAGCATACTACACATGACAAGGAGATAAAGTAATCAACAATCAAATTAATACTCAAATGAAAGCAAAATTTGGGCCCAATCATGGGCTCGTCCGGCTTAAGAGGATATCTAGCCATGTGAATGCTGGACTGTTGAGACAACTAGGGCAACTCTGCGTCCTGCACTCTCCCCGAACAGAAGGCACTGACTATCCAATATTGCTTTTTCCATTTCAAACACATAGGATCACCCTGAATGGCCTAAAACCCCCCCCACCCCCCACCCCCCACCCCTTCCACTGTGTCTGTGCCACACACTGTTTAAGCACACATAATCATGTCATTATCAAATGTAGTAATTAGACTGTGCAGTGTATTTTCAAGTTAAATTGCACCTCCATCTACACCAGGTCTATAATGTTATAGCCCCACACCAGGGCTATAATGTTATAGCCCCACACCAGGGCTATAATGTTTTAGCCCCACACCAGGGCTATAATGTTTTAGCCCCACACCAGGGCTATAATGTTATAGCCCCACACCAGGGCTATAATGTTATAGCCCCACACCAGGGCTGTAATGTTTTAGCCCCACACCAGGGCTATAATGTTATAGCCCCACACCAGGGCTATAATGTTATAGCCCCACACCAGGGCTGTAATGTTTGGCAGCAGAACTCCTCCACTGTAGGCCTCCAGGCCCTCATATGGACATCCTATTGGGTCACACTGGGTACAGAAACCATGGAACACGCTATGCAGCCAGATAACCTACGTGTAGTGTGTTTTTAGGGCTAGGGTTAGGGCTAGGATTTGGTTTAGGGCTAGGGCTAGGGTCAGGGCTAGGTTTGGGGTTAGCGCTGGGTTAGGGCTAGGTTTGGGGTTAGGGCTAGGTTTTGGATTAAGGCTAGGGTTAGGGTTAGGGTTAAGGCTAGGATTAAGGTGTGGGTTGGGGTTAGGGCTAGGGTTAGGGCTAGGTTTGGGGTTAGGGCTAGGTTTTGGCTTAAGGCTAGGGTTAGGGCTAGGTTTGGGGTTAGGACTAGGGTTGGAGTTAGGGCTAGGTTTGGGTTTATGGCTAGAGCTAGGGTTAGGGTTAGGACTAGGTTTGGGGTTAGATTTAGGGCTAGGGTTAAGGTTAGGGTTAGGGCTAGGGCTGTTGTATGCTTTCCTCACCAGGCCAGTGGAGCATGCCTGGCAGGCGGGACAGTGACAGGAGAACGACCGTATTTTAATGGTTGTCATCAGCCTCAGAACCATGCCGTAAATCTACAGTATTTTACCGCCAGGGCTGCTTTAGTATGGGATTCAGCATGTCTGATCATCGTCCTGAACCTTCCTGTTGAAAGCCTTCAGACACACAGGCGACAGGTAAAGAAACAGGGACGTGCTCAGTGGGGGTCCCCTCCTCAGTGGGGGTCCCCTCCTGACCGAGGGAGTACATCACAGTAGGGTGCATCTTATTTTAGGTCAAATAAAAAAGACAAAGTACCTTAAAATGTATTTTCTTTAGGCTAAATCAAGTCCACTCATCACACATATGCTAAGACCAACAAACTCTTGTCACGCCCCCCCAACCCTAACCCCAACCCTAACCCTAACCCTAACCCTAACCCTAACCCTTTACTATGGTAACCTCTTAAGCCGGACAGGCCCATGTAAGGGCCAAAATTCTGCTTTAATTTGATTATTAATTAGATTATTGATTACTTCCTAGGTGGAAATGAGTCAAATAGAGCATTCAGCAGACAAGAGTGGGCCTACTATAGCCCTACTGTCTGTAGTAAGCTCACCTGTCTCTGTTTGAGGGTCTGGAGTGGAAGCTGAAATGCACCATTGACTTTCCCTCAGAGGTTGCTCACAGGTTCAGGCACTAGTGAGAATAAGCTCTTTGAGTGTATGTGGGTCAGTCACGATGCTGTAGCAGCCCCCCCCCCCCCCCCCCCCCACACACACACAGCCTCATACGCTTACACACACACACACACACACACACACACACACACACACACACACACACACACACACACACACAGACACACACACACACACACACACACACACACACAGCAGCACAGTTCAGTTATGGGAAGTGCCTTTAAACAAGTCTGAATAACGTGACCCACCTCCTCTTTGTTGGTTGCTTTCAATGCCATTCAGTTGTTTTCACTCAATCACACAGATGTATGACTTCCTCTACCCCCCCCCGTGTCCTGCCCCCCCCCCCCCCCCCCTGACCGGGGGTCTGTCTCCATCACACTTTTTCAGTGAGAAAAGACCCAAACTTTAAAAAGACCAGAGTTTTAAAAAGGAGGCTATCAGGATGGGCCTGAGACGTCTAGTTCAGCTCCCTGTCATCTGTGCCTGCGTCCCGTTCGTGGCGTCTGTACGTACATGCCTGTAGTGAGCTAGCATGGTGCTTTTGAGGGAAACTCCCTGGATCAACACACTCTATATTCCAGAGAGAGCCCAGGGCTAGCAATGTGCTGTGTATCACATCATGTGAAGGTGAATTTCACGCTCTGCGTGTGTGTGTGTGCGTGTGCGTGTACGTGTGTGTGTGTGTGTGTGTGTGTGTGTGTGTGTGTGTGTGTGTGCGTGTGCCTCTAAATGTGTTCATGGCACGGGTGTTAAAGCTCACATGCATGCATGGTTTCAGGGATTTGCATGCGAGACATGTTCACATGTGCATGTGGTGCTGACGCGCCAGAAGCCAACTAGACCCCGTAATTATGTATCATTACGTCTCGCCTGTCTCCTCCTATAGGCTGTTACCTGGCATTCCTCAGCCCGTCCAGCCTGTCTCCTATAGGCTGTTACCTGGCATTCC
>NC_139663.1:22581336-22586336 GCF_951799395.1 Argentina silus
CAGACAGTGTTGTCATAACTGGGCTCAAATTCTGCTTTAATTTGATTTTTAATTGTATTATTGATTACTTTATCTCCTTGTCATGTGTCGTATGTTATTCTGAACTATGATCTGAGCATATCCATGCAAAACGTCAAGGTGTTAGCCATCAAATGGCATCCTGCTTTTGCATCTGATCATCATATTTCTAATGTTATTTAGATAGTTAGTTTGGGTCTGGTTTTTAGGTGGAAATTAGTCAAATCAGGCCTTCAGCAGAAGAGGAATTGACTTATCTCCTCAAAGTACTTTTCTATGTACTGCTAGACAGTTGATAGATGCATTCATAACTACTCTAAAACACGTTGGCCTGGTGTCCCAGAATGAAGATTCTCCATTTAGCATGGAGTGTTTTAAGTCCAGTACAGTAGTAGACTTAATTTGTGTCTGTGAAAGCAGCCTTTGGAGTCCCAGGCTGTACAGGGCAGTAGCTCATTACAGTAGCTCATCTCCTTAAGCTCAGAGAGCTGTACATGTCCTTAGCCCTGGGCTGGGTCCAGCTGTTAGCAGGGGTGATTAACAGAGTTGTATGGTTTTAGTGATGCGGTCAAATCTCCACAGTAACCCTTCCCCTTTATCTTGATAAAACACACAATCGACGCTCTATGAATTCACATATTTCACTGTCACTCATGTTGACTTGGGTGCTTTTGGGACAGCTGTATCTAATCACAAACATTAGTTGTGCACAATGTGTGTTGTGGTAAAGAAATATCTGTTGACTGTGTAAACAGAATACAGTTCATTATTTATTTGCTGAACAAACACCTTTATACGGGGCGGCACGCACAATTTCAACTCCTGCTGGTACAGCTGCTCACGGATGCACTGTTGCGGTAGGGTGTGAGTCCTCCCCCTGTGCATTTTAAAACAGCATCTGTGCCTTTGGCTCGAATGGTTTATATCTCCACACATTGCTAACATTAGGTTTAGATTCAGAGTCAGCAAAATCATGTGTGTACAGTATGCCTATGTAGGCTTATTTGTCTGTCTGTCTGTCTGTCTGTCTGTCTGGTCTGTCTGTCTGTCTGTCTGTTTGTCTGTCTCAGATGCCCAGCCAGCCCTGTGTAAAGTGTCTGTCTGTCTGTCTGTCTGTCTGTCTGTCTGTCTGTCTGTCTGACCTGTCTGTCCTGTCTGTCTATCTGTCTGACCTGTCTATCTGTCTGACCTGTCTATCTGTCTGTCTGTCTGTCTCAGACGCCCAGCCGGCCCAGCAGGCTCTGTGTAAAGTGCGTACAGAGGTCATAGAGGTGACCCGCGCCATGTTGGACCGCAGCAACGCCAACTTCCTGCTGTGGCCGCCCTGCGTGGAGGTGCAGCGTTGCTCAGGATGCTGCAACACCAAGAGCCTGCAGTGTGTCCCTGTCCTCACACACACGCGGTACCTACAGGTAAACACCATGGCTCTCTGTGGTCCTCTGTGGCTCAGGTGGTCCTCTGTGGCTCAGGTGGTCCTCTGTGGCTCTCTGTGGTCCTCTGTGGCTCAGATGGTAGAGCATGGCGCTAACAACGCTTAGGTTGTGGGTTTGATTCCCACTGGGATCATATATACTGAAATGTACGCACTCACTGCAATGTAAGTCGCTTTGGATAAAAGCGTCAGCTAAATGGCATATATTATATTACACCGTGTTTTTTTGCTTATTCTATGGGGAAAGCAACCCAGTCTCCAAATGATTACATTTGGTTGGGATCGTTTCTGCAGACCATAATTGCTGTTGCTTATGCTAGTATTTGCTAATGCCTTCCTCTGACAGCTTACGCTAACCTTAACCAGCTGAAGTTACTGCCTAATACCTAACTGGAACGCAAGTCGTAATTCACGTAACTCTTACGCAAAGTGTGCTGCATATTTCCCTTTCTCATTAAATAACTGTTCTTCTTCTTCTCTCTCTTCTTCCTCTTCTCTTTCCTTTTCTCTGCTTCCTCACTAGGTGATGAAGATCCAATACGTCAACAAACGGCCCACATACGCCAAGGCCGTCGTCTCCGTCTACGACCACGTGGAGTGCCGCTGCCAGCCCGCCCCCCGCCCCCCGCCGATCCCCAAGAAGAAGTCGTCACCGCGGAGGCAGCAGACCCAGAAGGACCGGCAGGCCAAGGGCAGGACCAAGGAGGAGCTCCATCACAGGGATGAGCTGAAACACCACCAGAGGATCCAGCTGGAGGATCTGCTGGACCTGGACCAGCACTGGAGCCCCAAGGACACCTCCACGGAACCAGGGGAGGCACGAGAGGGGTACCGGCTCGCTTCAGACCCAGGGAAGGGGCGATACAGGCTAGCCGATGACACACGGCCGGATTACCAGACACCCGTTCAAGGTCCTCACTGGGTCCGTAATGCCACCAGGCTGCTGGGGACTGCTATGGAGGGCGCTGACCGGCAGCCATCGTATTACGACGGTGTCGAGGACAGGAGAGACAACGGCAGTGTCAACTACACCTCGACGCTGTCCTCCAAGGCTGTCGGAGCGGCCCAGCTTGACCACAAGAAGAACCAAGGGCTGGAACCTGGAGCGGAGTCGTCTCTCCTCAACAGTACTGAGGGGAGCGTCAGGGGGAAGGAGAGACAACAGGGGAGCCTCAGCCTCAGTGAGGAGGACGCCGACCAGGAGACGCAGCAGCAGGCCACGCAAACGCAGAGTCCCTCGCCGCGCGCTGCCACATCGAAACAGCGAGAGAGGCAGAGGCACAGGAATGACACCTTCTCAGAGGAAGACAATCAGTGGCCGAAGAGCAGACTCAATCCGACCGAGGGAACCAATAGTAGATTCCGTCCCACGGAGAATACCAATCAGAGGACAGTAGAGCACAGATCTAGTCCCCCCCTTCAGGAAGCAGATCAGAGAGGCAGGGACAATGAGACTCCGGAGTCAGAGAGGAGGCTTCTGCAGCGCGTGCTTCAGACGGAGCAGGAGGAACTGGAGGAGGAGCGGCAGGAACTGTTGCTGCTCCACAGGAGGCTGGACGAAGAGAAAGCGCTGCTCAGACAGCAGCAACAGAAGCAACAACGAGAGGAAGAGGAGAGGCAACGCCATCACCTTCATCATAAACATCATCAATCACAAACAACGACACTGAGAGCAGGTAGACGCCTCCGTTTTCTTTTTGAAAATATATTGTAGTTATATTGTCCTGAAAGTGGAATAAGGAACAGTCCCCATTACAAAAACCGCTCGACTCCATCGCCAAGCAAACACTAATTCGCCATATCAATACGATGTTGTTAGAGCTGTTGCAGTGTCACTCCACAGGTAGCACTTAATGTAAACACCTGGTGGTTTGTGTTGCACACCTTGTTCAAAACTGTTCCGTGATCCGTGTCTTTTGTATGTTCTCAGACACAGTGTCGCCCACCTCGACGCGACCGCCCTCCACCCCAGCTGGTCCCCGGCCCCCCGCCCGGCCCCCCGCCCGGCCCCCCGCCCGCCCCGTCCCTTCCAAGAAGAGACTGAGGAAGAACCGGAAGAGAATCAGCAAGGCAGCAATGAGAGCAATGCTGATGTAGAACCGACACGCACCCAGGTGAGAGGTAGAACCCATGTAGAACCCAGGTAGAACCCAGGTGAGAGGTAGAACCCACGTAGAACCCAGGTAGAACCCAGGTGAGAGGTAGAACCCAGGTAGAACCTAGGTAGAGCCCAGATAGAACCCAGGTAGAACCCAGGTAGAACCCAGATAGAACCCACATAGAACCCATTCTCTCATGTCAGATTGACCATTTACAGTCGTGGGAAGATGCCTATTGGAGAGTGTGGGTTTAGAGAAATAACTCTAAAAACTGTTTTTCTTTTTATCTCAAACCAGGACAATTTGGGCTTTTCTACTCTATGGACAATCCAGTGGTGGAGTGGTTTCATTCCCTTCATATGAGTTATTCTTCATTTGTCCGTATAACCCTGCTTGTCCTGTGAGGTCTTCAGTAATTCTACTAATGATTGTCTGGTGAACCCTGTAACAACCCTTGGATGAAGAAAGAGAGATGGGGCAGGAAGCATGGGATGTAAATATGAGGTGACTTGATCCACAACATAACTCCCACATTATCAACGACATGTTCCCCCGAACCGGAGAGAGAACATCAGAACATTCTCCAGGAGGTTGGACCATTGGACTATTTGAACCCCCAGAGTTCTGTTTGAACCGCCAAGCTTCCATTGGAACATCCAGAGTTCTATTGGAACATCCTGTGTTCTATTGGAACGTCCCTGATTCTATTGGAACCTTTCAGGGTTCTATTGGAACATCCTGTGTTCAATTGGAACGTCCCTGATTCTATTGGAACCTTTCAGGGTTCTATTGGAACATCCTGGGTTCTATTAGAACACCAAGAGTTCTACTGGAACCTCCCGAGTTCTATTAGAACCTCCCTGGTTGGATATCAGTGAGGAATATATACAAAACCATTCAAGTCTGGAGACTGTATGCTGTTCCCATGGTTTCCCATAACACCCAGCATATTGACAAATCGACTCACGCAGACGAGGGAGTCCAATCTCCTCGTTCCGATGATGGTGAGGTCCATTCTGGTTGGACGAGCAGGAAATACCGGGAGAGGATCAGGAACAGACCAAGGCAACACTGATACTGTAATGTTGATGACTGATGTGAGCAATACATTATGTATCCATTCATGTTTCAATTAATTGCTGCTCTGTAACTTCTGGTCCATTTGGGCACCGAGTGGGAGTGTCATAGAACAACATGGAAAAGCTAATAGAACTACTACTACTCAATAGCATAATAATGTAGAATTTCTGTTTTTACTTTAAATCATATTTAATTCTTATTTAACTCGATGTAAACACTGGAATTCCACCAAGAGCGATGCACAGGTTCGCAGCCTCGTGATTGGACGAGGTTTCCACACTCCTACAGGACGTGTGGCGGGAAATGCAAGGTGCTAAACTGGGTTGGGTCGCTACGCCTGTCTTTGCCATCCATTAACATTATTTATTCAT
>NC_139663.1:22606950-22631950 GCF_951799395.1 Argentina silus
GTGTGTGTGTGTGAGTGTGTGTGTGTGTGTGTGTGTGCATGGAAGCTTGAGAATATATCACTCCTCTGGCGCTCCAAAATTCAGACAAAAGAAAATATCTTTATAGATTATTTAAAAGAAGGATACTGATGAAATATTGCTGAAAGTGTCTGAAACATTCATTTGATCACGTGTTTTCTCCAGACCACACTGCTGGATGGCAGCTGGCGTCCCTCTCTGGCGTCCCCTGCTCTGCTCTGCTCTGCTCCGCTGGTGACATTTAAAGTTCCTCAAACCTCACATCTAACCCTCCGTCAGCCAAGGCCTCCGCCCTTCTCTCTTCAAAAGCTGTCACTTTCAAAGAGACTCAGATTGTGTCTGTATTACCCCGACTTTTTCAAAGGCACTCCCCTCCCTCCCTCCCTCCCTCCCTCCCTCCATCCTCTTTTTCTCTTTCTCTCTCTGAAATTCCTCCTCTCAAAACCTCTCAAACCTATTCTGTTCCATCCTCTTTGTCATCCTAAGAATAACCTGTCTTTGTTGTCTCTGGGAAGTCGCGGGAACGTATTCATGCTTGGCTCAGGCGCAGGGAATGCAATGTCATCGCAAGGTGTGATTCAGGGAGAGATCATCAGGGGGAGGCGAAAGAAACGGCTGAGAGGCTTCCCAGAAATGTCAAATAAACGCGATGATGATGTTGTCTGCAGACAATCGTGGCCATATTCAGTGGATGCCTCTCGTAGATGTTATGGGTACAGCTGGAGAGTATTCCTACTTCATAACCCGTGTTGGAATTTGCTCAGAATGTCTTTGAAGACGATTCTCTGACTTGACTCCCTTACTTAGACAAATGTACTTATTGTAAGTCAAAATTCGAAGAAAAAAGCGTCTGTTTAATGACTTCAAATGAACTGAAATTTAAGAGGACTATGAACAGTTCAGTCAGTTTGACAAATGAGCTGAAGCGAAGCCGTAATGAAGCGATCCCAGACAGCCTAATGAGTCACGTTAGTGTGACTGATGACAGCGACGTTCCACTTTGTTAGCTTCCAGCAGCGTTCCTTCATTGGGGATAAACACAAATTCCAAAGCTATGCAAAGAAACCAGTCAGCAACGGTTTGATTTCCCTATTAACATGCTAATCACAGCGCAATTAATTGATTCATCAACAATTTCAAATGAACCAATAGAAGTGTGAAGAGTCCTTTGAGTCAGAAGAGGGGAGAATTCAATCATCAAGTCAACAATGTGGTTGTGTGTTCGATTTTCAGTTTTGTTCCCGAAAGGCTTTTGATTGTCTCCATGTTGCTCCAGATAACACGGTGCTGACTGACTGAGTGTAGGGTGGACAGATTGCAAACAAATGCCATTTCACCTCCCCCTCACACACACACACACACACACACACACACACACACACACACACACATACACACACAGATGCACACACACACACACACACATGCTAGACCACTGGACCACCCCAGGCCGTGGTACCAGACCAGTGGACCACCCCAGGCCATCTACTCTGCCTCTACAGCTTCTACTCTGCCTCTACAGCCTCTACTCTGCCTCTACAGCCTCTACAGCCTCTACTCTGCCTCTACTGCCTCTACAGCCTCTACTCTGCCTCTACAGCCTCTACTCTGCCTCTACAGCCTCTACTCTGCTTCTACAGCCTCTACTCTGCCTCCACTCAACGCCTCGTTTCCACAGAGCTCCATATTCCAGTGTTACAGTAGCCTCGTCAAACTGCATCGTCACTTCTGACGTCTGTGCTGTCGAGTCCCCGTGGCCCAGAGGGGAGAGCATGCAGCTGTGTCTCCATCCAGTCGGTTGGGGGGCCGTTGTTGGGCGGCCCCTCCACTGGGACCTCCTAACGAGTTGGAAAATCTCTCCGGATCCGTGCGACATACTTCAGTCGTTGTGGAGTTCTGAAGGGTCTCCCGCCCCGGTGTTTCGCGGAGAAGACACAGCCTTCTTGTGGAAAGCTCCGTTCAGAATCGCTGCCACCCGATTCCATTTCCCCGGATCGCCGAAGCAGTTTAATCTTACTGTGTTTTCCTGAAGGCTCTCTCTGTTGTTTCTGGAACTTCTGAAATGGTTGAAAAAACCTGCCCAGGTATCTCCACCTGCCAGGTGTACTGGTGCTGGGGCACGGATGCACCGTTGTTGCTAGGAGACTCTGCTGCTGAGGAAGGCTTGTCTGAAAGTCAACTTTAGCGTTGTAACGAAAAACATACATCCTAAAAGTGTCCAAACCATCTTTAGGCCTTTGACTGCGCTATGGAAGGCAGTTACAGCGGATGTGCTTCGTTGTTTCAGTGGTTTGCCATGTCTTGGCATGGAGCCGCTACACTCACATCTGCTCCCCCCGCAAGCAAACAGATACACACACGCACACACACACGCACACACACACACACACACGCACACAGACGCGCACACACACACACACACACACACAAACACCTGCCCCCCACTGCCCCCCCCCCCCAGCATTAGTCCAACTGTTTCTCCTTGACATGCCTCAGGCATGCAGGCGTTGAGTAAAAAACCTGCTGTCAACACTGGTTTTGACGCACCCCCCCCCCCCCCCCCCCTCCCCCCACCCTGCTCTAGCTGCTCTCCTCTCGCTTGGACATTCCCTGGCAAGAATCCCTCTCTCCCTACATCACTCTCTCCCTCTCCGGCTCAACCCTTCAACCCCTCTCCCCTTTGAGGCAACCGCTCAAACCCTCCATCTCTCCCTCACTCTCTCTCTCCCTCACTCCACATCTCTCCCTCACTCCCTCAACCACTCATACCCCCCCACACACATAGACACACACCCTTCTTCCCTCTCTCAATCCACCCCCTACACCCCCCCCCCCAGACTCCTTGTCAAGCCCCAGAGAGCCGACAGGGACACCCAGGGACGCCATGGGATTAAACTAACCCTCTCGGAGGAGAAGATGGTAAATTTAGTCTGAGGATGAAGAAGCCAAGTGGAGGGGAAAGAGAGAGGGAGGGAGGGAGGGAGGGAGGGAGAGCCGTAAAAGGAGGGCACCACTGCTGCATCAAATGAAAGAGAAGAGAGAGGAGAGGAGAGAAGAGAAGAGAAGAGAAGAGAAGAGAAGAGAAGAGAAGAGAAGAGAAGAGAAGAGAAGAGAGAGAGGGAGAGGGAGAGGGTTAAACAAATGTAATATGTAAAGGGGGTTTGAGCGTAGGATGTGCAATTGGTGTGGGAGTTAGGATTCCACGGGGTGTGAGCTGAGGGAATTGGCTCAGGGAATAAGATTTAAGATCCCACGGGGCGTAACCTCAGGGAATTGGCTCGGGGAATGAGCATTCGGATCCCATGGGCTGTTATCAGAGGGAAAATGCTTGGGGAATATGAGACTACGAGCTACAGAGAGAGCAGTTATTAAAGGATAATTCTCAGAGGAATATAGATAGATAAAATGTGTTACCCTTACTTATTGGCAAACCAAACCGTGTTGTCTACGTTCACAAAAAAAAAAAATCATACTGTCCCAAAAAGTATTTCCAGTATCTTCCACAAAAAGTTTGATGGTATAATGGTTCTCTATGCTGAGGCACAATTACACCCTCTCAAACCCACCCTCTCAAACCCACCCTCCCCAACCCACCCTCTCAAACCCACCCTCTCAAACCCGCCCTCCCCAACCCACCCTCTCAAACCCACCCTCCCCAACCCACCCTCTCAAACCCACCCTCTCAAACCCACCCTCCCCAACCCACCCTCCCCAACCCACCCTCTCAAACCCGCCCTCTCAAACCCACCCTCTCAAACCCACCCTCCCCAACCCACCCTCTCAAACCCACCCTCCCCAACCCACCCTCTCAAACCCACCCTCCCCAACCCACCCTCTCAAACCCACCCTCCCCAACCCACCCTCTCAAACCCACCCTCTCAAACCCGCCCTCCCCAACCCACCCTCCCCAACCCACCCTCTCAAACCCACCCTCTCAAACCCGCCCTCTCAAACCCACCCTCCCCAACCCACCCTCTCAAAGGTCACTGAGAAAGTCGGACACTTTAATCACACCACACACAGGGAAACAGCTGATGTGTACATCATCTCAAAGCTACATATCTATATGTGAGCTCGCTATGAATATTCCTGGGAGCGGGTGGTGCTGCACCCAGAGAGACTTACGTCCTCCCGGGCCTGTGTGTGTGTTATTGTTGGACAAAGTGGTTAGTAGAACCCCCATCCCCACCAGCATGGTATTAGTAGAACCCCCATCCCCACCAGTATAGTAGTATATTTTAGTATTTAAATGTTTTTGTTCGCTTGGGCCTGTCTAGAGGGCCAGACGGGTGGGGTTTGCGATTTTGAGACTATTCCATTGTGCCAGAAAAACCTGATCAATGAAATTATTTCAAATATGATTTGTACTCATGTGCGTGTACACTCACACACACACACAACCCCCCCCCCCCCCCCCCACACACACACACCCCCACACACACACCCCCACTCCACCCCCCCCCCCTACACACACACAAACCCCCCCCCACACACACACACACACACCCCCCCCCACACACACACACACACACACACCACCAGTATGGTATTAGTAGAAGTGGAGACCCCTCCTTCCCTCCAGACTATGTTATATAGGAATAATAATGATACGTCAAACTTGTGCAGCGCTTTGCAAAGAAAAATAAATAATAAATAAATGAGCACAAATAAAATAGAGATGGGGAGAGATAAAACAGACATGTTAGTCTCGGAGTAGGCTTAACCTGTGCCCGGGAAACCAACCCTTGAAATGGTAGTAGTGACTGATTACCCGATGGCTTTCTTGCCTTGCCCATGGCCCTCTACGTGTGGATGGATTAGGGGATTAGGGAAACGGAGAGAAGGGTATAAAATCCGGGGACAGAAGGGATTAGGAAGATTACATTGTATATTTTATGGCTGATGATCTTGAATCCTTCATAAAAGTGTTGTAATTTCTGAATGGTCAAACCAATATGTACACAAATACCATTCCATCACCCTCTACGTGTGGATGGATTAGGGGATTAGTGAAAGGGAGAGAGGGGTATAAAATCAGGACACAGAAGGGATTAGGAAGATTACATCGTGTATTTTATGGCTGATGATCTTGAATCCTTCAGAAAGAATTGTGCAGAATGGTGGGTGAAATTGAAAAGAAAGAGAAAAGAGACAGAGGAGAAGAAGAGCATCACAGAGGAGAAGAGGAGAAGAAGAGCATCACAGAGGAGAAGAGGAGAAGAAGAGCATCACAGAGGAGAAGAGGAGAAGAAGAGCATCACAGACTTGCTCAGACGAACATGATTTACTGGAGCCAAGTTTGGGCAGAAAGCTGCCGTCTTCAGGGTTTCAA
The DNA here is from genome assembly GCF_951799395.1 of Argentina silus. Lineage (NCBI taxonomy): Eukaryota > Metazoa > Chordata > Actinopteri > Argentiniformes > Argentinidae > Argentina > Argentina silus. Next base: position 22,612,301 of record NC_139663.1, read on the forward strand.
TCGATCGGGAATCTGTCATAAGAAATGGAGATGATAGAGAATGACTGAGTGTGAGAGCCAGGAAGTTGAAAAGAAAGTAGGCTTAAGAGAGAGAGAGAGAGAGAGAGAGACATAGTGTGTGTGAGTGTGAGTGTGTGTGTGTGTGTGTGTGTGTGTGTGTGTGTGTGAGAGAGAGAGACAGAGAGATATCTAAGGGGGAACTGAGGATAGAGTAAGCCCCCCCGGGGTCGGAGGTGTGAGAAAATTAGGTAAGAAAATTGGATGGGTGGAGGGAGAGAGAGGGAGGAGTAAAGGAGGAGGGCCCGGGGGAAAGGGATCTGGAGATCCAGGCGATTATTAATAGTAGCGTTTGATTAGTTAAGTGCAGTCAGGAAAGTGATACGCCCGGCCCAGCGTAACCACGGCTCCCACTTTTTTTTGTTCATCCTAAAATAGTGGAGGGGGAGAAGTATAAAACAGAGAGGCGGGACCTCCCCCTCTCTATCGGACCTCCACCCTTCCTTCCTGACCCCTCACACCACCTTCATCCATACCCCTCACCCAAACTCAGGTAAGGCCTCTGGAACCGGGTACTGTACCACCTGGCCCACAGAACCCGCTCCCCTCTGGCTCATTTGAATAGTTTGCTGAACTACAGACAGAGACCGTAATGCAGTAGAGGCTTTAAAGACATTGTAAAAGGTCATTTCGAGTTGTGTGGAACTGTAGTGGCCATATCTGCAAAATAGCAATCTTCCGCACCACAACTCCTTGGCTGCAGTTTAGTGTCTGGGGATAAAGATTGAATATCAACAAAGGTAATTACTTTTGTGGTAGCCATGTTTTAGTACCAGATGCAAAAATAGCACAATTTATAGTTGCTTGTAATTATTCTCAAGGTCAGGACACAGTGGAGGGTAATGGAAAGGCTACAGAGTCACATCACACAGCGCACTTTTACAGTACAACGATGGGGAGCGGTGAATTTACTGTCCTGTAGGGTACAAAATGCTGATAAAGTAAAAACATTACTTTTTGGGACCAAACGTCCTCTTGAGACTGTAACCTTACCCCATTACTATTCTGTAGGTGATGATCACTACGAGGAGAAAATGGTAAAACGGGGCATTTGCATGTGCTCGTGTATGCGGGTCTATGAATATTCAACGACGCAGTGAACTGTTTTAGTAGATTCGGCCTCTGTTAATTAGCAAGGGAGACTAATAATGTTTTGTTTGGGTGTCACAATGAAATATGTATGAACTTAAAGACAACAACTCTTGCTATAAATGCTAATTTGGGGACTTAAGCGATTTGCATCTTTTATTACTGTAGACGCTAATGCATTATGTAAATGTTATGCGTTTCATTTCATATTGACACTTTTGGCATTTGCTTTCGATTCCTGACGTCCCGCATGTCTCTGTGAGATGGAGGTATGAGTAGAATGTTATTAGTTTATGAGTCATAGTGGTACCTACCTACCTACCTACCTACCTACCTACCTACCTACCTACCTACCTACCCACCTACCTACCTACCTACCTACCTACCTACCTACCCACCTACCCACCTACCTACCTACCTACCTACCTACCTACCTACCTACCTACCTATCTACCTACCTACCTACCTACCTACCTACCTACCTACCCACCTACCTACCTACCTACCTACCTACCTACCTACCTACCTACCCACCTACCTACCTACCTACCTACCTACCTACCTATCTACCTACCTACCTACCTACCTACCTACCTATCTACCTACCTACCCACCTACCTACCTACCTACCTACCTACCTACCCACCTACCTACCTACCTACCTACCTACCTATCTATCTACCTACCTATCTACCTATCTACCTACCTACCTACCTACCTACCTATCTACCTACCTACCTACCTACCTACCTACCTATCTACCTACCTACCTACCTATCTACCTACCTACCTACCTACCTACCTACCTATCTACCTACCTACCTACCTACCTACCTACCTACCTACCTACCTACCCACCTACCCACCTACCTACCTACCTACCTACCTATCTACCTACCTACCTACCTACCTATCTACCTACCTACCTACCTACCTATCTACCTACCTACCTACCTACCTACCTACCTACCTACCTACCTACCTACCTATCTACCTACCTACCTACCTACCCACCTACCCACCTACCTACCTACCTACCTACCTATCTACCTACCTACCTATCTACCTACCTACCTACCTACCTACCTACCTACCTATCTACCTACCTACCTACCTACCTACCTACCTACCCACCTACCTACCTACCTACCTACCTACCTACCTACCTACCTACCTATCTACCTACCTACCTACCTACCTACCTACCTACCTACCCACCTACCTACCTACCTACCTACCTACCTACCTACCTACCTACCTATCTACCTACCTACCTACCTACCTACCTACCTACCTATCTACCTACCTACCTACCTACCTACCTACCTACCTACCTACCTACCTACATACCTACCTACCTACCTATGTATACAACATGCACCATGAGAGTCCTTTAATACACAAGGCCTGTTGTGGTGGCTGTTGTGGTTGTGGTTGTGGTTGTGGTTGTGGTTGTGGTGGTGGTGGTGGTTGTGGTTGTGGTTGTTGTGGCTGTTGTGGTGGTGGTGGTGGTGGTGGTTGTGGTTGTGGTTGTGGTGGCTGTTGTGGTTGTGGTTGTGGTTGTGGTGGTGGTGGTGGTTGTGGTGGTTGTGGTGGCTGTTGTGGTTGTGGTTGTGGTTGTGGTTGTGGTTGTAGTGGTTGTGGTGGCTGTTGTGGTTGTGGTTGTGGTTGTGGTTGTGGTTGTGGTTGTTGTTGTGGTTGTTGTTGTGGTTGTGGTTGTGGTTGTGGTTGTGGTTGTGGTTGTGGTTGTTGTTGTATAGTGGTTGTTCCCAGCGCATGCAGGGAGATAAGACACTGGACTTTGGTGATAAGACAGATTATCCTCAGGTCCCCACATCACAGCTGGGCTTTGTTATCATACAGAACCTGCTGCTTTGTGTTGTGGTATGATAATACAATATAATATAATATAATATACATATACAGCTGGCAGCTACCACTGTACTACCTAGACCACTACCCAAGACGTTGAAAATCAATACCATCTCATCGAATGTGTCGCAAACTGTTTATTTTATAGGTTATGTGTACATCATAAACCGGGAGGAAGGAAGGACGCGGTCGTTCCAGATCATTGGATGTCCTCCCAGCATTATTACCAGAGGAGCAGAAACTGTGTTGTAGCCTACTGACTCACACTGGTCCTATTCTCCCTAGTAACATGGATTTGTGGTTGTAAGTCTATTGACATACAGGATGACCTTCCTCATTCAATCACTGGGTTGAGCTTCTGTGTTCAACAGATTTTCTATCCTGGTTTTCTTCACCAGCTGCGCGTCATTCTGGGTCAAAGTACGCAGATAACGTCAGTAGTGTTTCTGTATACTCAAAGACAATCCCAGACTTGCTGAAAAGTGTGTTGTGTTTTATCTTTTTTGATTCGCGTACGGTTTAAATGTAAACGCATAAGTGAGTAAGAGACCTACAGGGTACATGAATCCACACAATGTCACACGAATAATGCAGCCTAGTTAACAGCCTAGTTAACAGCACACAGTAGACATCATATCATAACACCCTCACAACCTACACAATCCACATATGTCAAGGCTCGGTCACACACACACACACACACACACACACACACACACACACACACACGAACACACACGAACACACACGAACACACACGAACACACACACACACACACACACACACACACACACACACACACACACACACACATAGACACGCTAGTAAAATGAGAAAGACAGGGTCGAGTTTCTTGAGACGCAAGAACATTCTTTCTTGATCCCTTCCTCTCCTCACCCCAGCCCTCCCCCCCTCTCCCCCTCACCCCTCCCCCGTGCCCCCCTGCCCCCCCCCCCATGCAGCTGTTGGAGTGGGACAGGCCAGCCTCTAACCCTAACCCAGCCTCTAACCCTAAACCAGCCTCTACCCCTAACCCAGCCTCTAACCCTAACCCAGCCTCTAACCCTAACCCAGCCTCTACCCCTAACCCAGCCTCTAACCCTAACCCAGCCTCAGGAGGAGGAGCTCTTGGGTTTCCTTCACCTCAGGGTGGCGTGGAGGACACACAGACTCTCACGCAACCAAACCAGCGTTTCACATGGTTCACTGGTGCCAAAGACTTACAGGAGGAGGATGGGAGAAGGGCGGGCATGGCTGGGAGAAGGGCGGGCATGGCTGGGAGAAGGGCGGGCATGGCTGGGAGAAGGGTGGGCATGGTTGGAACAAACAGGAGATACAGGACAAAGCCGACTGCCAAGGCCCTCGCAGAGCAAACAGCTAACGTAGAGAACACAAGGCCGACTGCCAAGGTCCCCTGCAAAGCATATATGTAGACGCCATTTAGCTGACTTGCATTGCAGTGAGTGCATGCATTTTTCAGTATATATACGGTCCAAGCGGGAATCAAATCCACAACCTAAGCACTGTTAGCGCCCATGCTCTACCAACTGAGCCACAGAGGAGCAAAGAACTAACGTAGAGAACACAAAGCCTCCTGCTAGAACGCCTTCGCAAAGCAGGATTAATCATCCAAAGAGGTTATGCTCAACAAAATGGTTACGTCACTGTGAGGTGTCGTAGTCACGGCGCTGATGTGGTAACCATGGAGTCCTCGGGTTTACGCTGTAGTCTGAAGGGGTCTAAAGGGTTAACAGAGGAAATGGAAATCAGATAAACAAAATGGCAGTAAGCAGTTTTTGAATGTCGGCCATAATCGGATACTAATATGCCACGCATCGTCATAAATCCCTCTGCCGATCACACGGCCGATTATTCTTTCCCCGGCGTTAGTGTGCTGCGGTCAGAAAATGCCACTCATGTAAAGATAAGATAAAATGAGAATGGTACCACATCATGTACAGTATCGATGGATGTGGAGACAGTCAGTCAGTTACGCCAGTAACAGATCACCACGCATCCATGGGTTCTACTCTCCACACATCCATGGGTTCTACTCTCCACACATCCATGGGTTCTACTCTCCACACATCCATGGGTTCTACTCTCCACACATCCATGGGTTCTAGGTTAAGGCCTGTGTGTTGGTTGGTAAATGTCTTTGGGTTGGTTGGTTAAGGCCTGTGTGTTGGTTGGTAAATGTCTTTGGGTTGGTTGGTTAAGGCCTGTGTGTTGGTTGGTAAATGTATTTGGGTTGGTTGGTTAAGGCCTGTGTGTTGGTTGGTAAATGTCTTTGGGTTGGTTGGTTAAAGCCTGTGTGTTGGTTGGTAAATGCCTTGGTTGCCGCGGCGACATGTCAGGAGATGTGCCACCAGGGAGGTAAACTGAACCCAGCGACGTACAAATGGCTCTCGCCATCCAGCCAATCACATCGCTGCTTCTCAACTGCTCCACTCCTCTCCTCCTCTCCTTCCCTCCTCCTCTCTCCTCCCCTCCTCCTCTCCTCCCCTCCTCTCTTCCCCCTTCTCCTCTCTCCTCCCCTCCTCCTCTCCTCCCCTCCTCTCTTCCCCCTTCTCCCGGGAGACTTATGGAGGAGTGAGTTAGAGGGCAAGGTGACCGTGAGCGATCGAGTTCAGACGGGTCTGGACCGGACACGGTTCGCCTTTCACCGTGTGAGGAGACGGAGCTCCCCGCTCGCTAGCTGTAGTCTGTACCGTTGTTTGGTATTTCAGACGCGGCGCAGGTCTCACCCGTTAACCGCAGGTCTCACCCGTTAACCGCAGGTCTCACCCGTTAACCGCAGGTCTCACCCGTTAACCGCTGGTCTCACCCGTTAACCGCAGGTCTCACCCGTTAACCGCTGGTCTCACCCGTTAACCGCTGGTCTCACCCGTTAACCGCTGGTCTCACCCGTTAACCGCTGGTCTCACCCGTTAACCGCAGGTCTCACCCGTTAACCGCTGGTCTCACCCGTTAACCGCTGGTCTCACCCGTTAACCGCAGGTCTCACCCGTTAACCGCTGGTCTCACCCGTTAACCGCTGGTCTCACCCGTTAACCGCTGGTCTCACCCGTTAACCGCTGGTCTCACCCGTTAACCGCTGGTCTCACCCGTTAACCGCAGGTCTCACCCGTTAACCGCAGGTCTCACCCGTTAACCGCAGGTCTCACCCGTTAACCGCAGGTCTCACCCGTTAACCGCTGGTCTCACCCGTTAACCGCTGGTCTCACCCGTTAACCGCAGGTCTCACCCGTTAACCGCTGGTCTCACCCGTTAACCGCTGGTCTCACCCGTTAACCGCAGGTCTCACCCGTTAACCGCTGGTCTCACCCGTTAACCGCTGGTCTCACCCGTTAACCGCTGGTCTCACCCGTTAACCGCTGCTGAAGAAGAGACCTGGAGGCTCGCCACGCTCCTCTTTTTACTACCCAGTAACACACAAACCATCTCCTCCTCCTCTTTCCTCCTCCTCCTTCCTCCTCCTCCTTCCTCCTCCTCTCTCCTTCTCCTCCTCCTCTTTCCTTCTCCTCCTCCTCCTCCTCGTTCCTCCTCTTTCCTTCTCCTCCTCCTCCTCCTCGTTCCTCCTCTTTCCTCCTCCTCCTCCTCCTTCCTCCTCCTCCTTCCTCCTCCTCTCTCCTTCTCCTCCTCCTCTTTCCTTCTCCTCCTCCTCCTCGTTCCTCCTCTTTCCTTCTCCTCCTCCTCCTCTTCCTCCTCCTTTTCCTCCTTCTCCTCCTCCTCTTCTAATTCGTTCTCTCTACCTCCCCTGCCCTGATTTCCTGCTCCATTTCACCAGTCTCACCAGTGTAATATGAGAATGTTTCTCTGCTCTCTCTGTGCTCTTGTGTGCCCTTGTTTTTAACCCCCCCTTCTTACTCCTCCTTTCCCTCCCTTCTTTCTCTCTCTCTCTGTCCCTCTGTTGTCCTTCCAGCTGCCAAAATGACGATGACCAGCATCCTCAACGCAGATGACATCAAGAAAGCCCTGGACGCATTCGCAGGTGAGGAAACGCACTTCCAAATCATACCATGATCATTAATAAAAAATATATAAACTTAAATACGCTTCTGTAACGCATCATAGTTACAGCATTGTGCAAGTGTAACATACTGTAGGACACCTGGCAGTCCTGAGGTTGACACAGTCCTCTGACCTAGAACCGATGGGACCACCGGCAAACACATGCTCCCAATCTGTGGTCCTGTTCGCTCTGTATCACCACAGAAAAATAGAGTCGGCTTTTAATGAATGATTCTTTATCATTAACATCTGGCCTGTCTCTCTGTGTGTGTGTGTGTGTGTGTGTGTGTGTGTGTGTGTGTGTGTGTGTGTGTGTGCGTGCGTGCGTAGCTGCCGACTCCTTTGACCATAGCAAGTTCTTTGAGATGGTGGGACTGAAGGCCAAGTCGGCCGATGACGTCAAGAAAGCCTTCCTGGTGCTGGATGCCGACAACAGCGGCTTTATAGAGGAGGAGGAGCTTAAGTGAGAGACACACACACACACACACACACACACACACACACACTCACACACACACACACACACACACACACACACACACACACACACACACACACACACACACGTTTGTTGTCATCAGAAAATACCAGTTTGTTGTGCTCATCACCTCTCCCTCCTCTCCTCCTCCTCTCCTCTCCTCTCCTCCTCTCCTCTCCTTTCCTCCTCTCCTCTCCTCCACCTCTCCCCCGTCCTCCTCCTCTCCTCTCCTCCTCCTCCTCTCCTCCTCCTCCTCTCCTCTCCTCTCCTCCACCTCTCCCCCGTCCTCCTCCTCTCCTCTCCTCTCCTCCACCTCTCCCCCGTCCTCCTCCTCTCCTCCTCTCCTCTCCTCCTCCTCCTCAGATTCGTACTGAAGGGGTTTGCCACAGACGGCAGGGACCTGACCGACAAAGAAACCAAAAAGTTCTTGATGGCAGCGGACAAGGACGGAGACGGCAAGATCGGCATCGAAGGTAACGCCGAAAACACAGAGGCCTTTGGATTAACGTAACGAAATGTGTCTACGACGGTTCCACGTGGTTTAAATGTGTTTTATCAACACGAATGATCTTGGTTGATTTATTTTCTTAAAAAGGGGGGGGTTAAAAACAAGGGCACACATTTTCTTAATGTTCAACCAAATTCGTGTTGATTGAGCACATTTCAACCATGTGCTCACCTTGAGACCAGCAGCTTCAGGCACATTTGTAACTGGCCAGTTTTTAGCGAGAATAGCTACATTTTGTCCTTACGTTACCACTTCAGCTACAGCCTAGTATCTATTGGTTCCAACAGAATTCACTATAGATTAATTACAGCCAGAAAGCTTTCATGGATTAAGGCTTGTTGTCTACTCTTGTCTACTCTTGTCTATGACTAATCTATGGTCCCCTCTTCTTCTCCTTCTTCTTCTACTTCTTCCTCTCCTCCTCCTTCTCCTCCTCCTCCTCCTTCTTCTTCCTCTCCTTCTTCTCCTCCTCCTTCTTCTCCTTCTTCTTCTTCTTCTCCTCCTCCTCCTCCTCCTCCTCCTTCTTCTTCTCCTTCTCCTCCTCCTTCTTCTCCTCCTCCTTCTCCTCCTCCTCCTTCTTCTTCTTCTTCTCCTTCTCCTCCTCCTTCTTCTCCTCCTCCTTCTTCTTCTCTCTTTCAGAGTTCACCACCCTGGTCCATGAGTAGTAGACAATGTCCTGACAGACTAGCGCTCCACTGCTCCTTCCCCATCCCTTCTTTCCTCACCCCCTCCTTCCTCACCCCCTCCTTCCCCATCCCCTACTCCTCACCCCCTCAACCTCACACCCCCTCTACCAGACTGCGACCCCCACCCCCTCTCCCAGGCACACCCCTTCCTCCTACCCCTCCTCACCTCACCCACACGTCCTCACCTCACCCCCACCCACACACCCCACCCTGCTCACTCACCTCCGCACCCCTCCCCACCCAACACCTATCACAGTCCTATTTATTTTTCCTTTTTATACAAACGTATGTGTTTCTGTTTATGTGTAGATATGCCTGAAAGAAGGCCAACCTCAAGTTAAAATGATGTAGATATTTCAGAAGAGAATGTCCTCCATCTCCTTTGAGTTTATTTGACTTCATCCCCCTTTTTCTCTCCGACTTTCTTTCCCTCTCTCTCTTCCTGTTTCTGCCTCTATCTATTGATCTATCTATCTACTCCACCTCTGCTCCTCTCCTCTCCGCTCCCTCCCTCCTCATCCCTCCATCCCTCTCTCCTCTGGTAATGAGCTGTTGTAAAACACACCAAAAGAAGAAAGAGGTCAAGCTGTGAAAGAACAAAATAAAAAATAAAAAATTCCTCAAGAACCATGACTCCTCTTCCTTTAATCCTTCCTTCCCTTGACTCGTCTCCAGCACCGGCCTCGACACAGAGAAAAACATCTTAAAACGGCAAATGAAAAGTTGGCATTGGGGATGAATTTCTTTATCGTCTAACTGAATGAATGCAACTTGAAACAACGGGCTGTGAGAAGCAGATGCAGGTTTATTTGAGTCGAGGATGCTGTTACCCAGAGCTATCACATCCGCTTAACAGTTCCACACAATAACCATTAGCACAGCGGGGGACACACCGAGGGCAATTTGGGTTAAGTATCCCCAGTGGTGGCTTCAAACTGGCAATCCCAAGGTCCTTTGCTACTTTAGTAGGCTAACCTACTGCCTGAGCAAATTAACACAGAGCTGCAATACAATCTACAATAGCTTATCACCTAAGGCACGGGACACGAGAGTACAGCAGTCCAATGTAGCTCAAACTCACTCATCAGAAACTATCTACGTGGTATTCCTGAGAGAAAGATTTCCTCGCTGAGGTTCTGTTTTAGCATTACAGTGAAATGTTGTTGGTTTAAAATGGTGTCATATTGGAACATGCAAGACCAAAATAAAAGTGCTGCTTGGAGACAAGAAGGAAGGCTTTGATAGGCCAGTGTACCACAGTAAAATGTCCATTCTATAAAAATGTAATGGACAATAAAGTTTTCTTCATCTTAATCTTGGTGAAGCCACTATTACAGTTGCACTTACACCACGACCATTCGGTAACATCCCTGATTCTGGAAAATAAAAGTGCATGAGAAATCCTCATAGATTGAATTCCACAATGTTATGCTATGAAAACAATGACAGAAATACATTGTTTTGCTTATCAGCGAATCAAAGAATATGTCAACAGCTCGAGCATCTAAAGCCACACCCTGACCTCCCTACTTGTCATTGTTACATCATCTAAGCACACAAACATACTGTTTCCATAACAACTACTGTACAAGATCAGGGTTGGGCGGTTTGGACAGCTTTGGGCATCAAACTCTTCACCACATCATACAAGGGATTTCCTAACTCATCTAGTGCCAAGGGTGACTTTATTCACCAAAGATTCTTCATTTTGTAGCCAATCAGAGTACTGTTGCTAGGTAAACACCGCATAGAACACTTGGAACACTCTAGGTGGCGAGTGTTCCGGAATTCTTTGGCAGTTGGTGATTTAAGTTCAGGACCTCTTCACCGACGGAGTCGTGGAGCCGACCTGTCATTGGTGGACGTGGGCTTCAGCTTGACGGTAGCAAACGGGTTGGTCCCTCTACACAACACAAACACACACGACAGAGAAAACACACGTCTCAGTTTGAAGGTTATTTCTTCTGGAGTGGGCTAGTCCCACTTGCATATCTGTTTCAGTTTTTATTGGACAGAGACAGCAGAAAAAGACAGGAATTAAGGGTAAGTCAGCAGGCCATGGGCCGGATTTAAACCCATGCCGACATGGGCATCATGTGTGCACTGTAGGCCGTGGTGCTAGACCACTGGACCTCCCCAGGCCGTGGTACTAGACCACTGGACCACCCCAGGCCGTGGTGCTGGACCACTGGACCACCCCAGGCCGTGGTGCTAGACCACTGGACCTCCCCAGGCCGTGGTACTAGACCACTGGACCTCCCCAGGCCGTGGTACTAGACCACTGGACCTCCCCAGGCCACACAAAGTCTCAGTTTAGGCGTCACTTTTCAGTAATGAACAAACATGCACGTGATTGACGGTGAGGGCACCTGCTGTGAAAGAACTGAGAGGGACTGAGTTATTGTATAGTATATATTTACAATGATCATCATCTTGAGGAGGATTCGTTTGAACTGAGAACGACAGATTCCACTGTCGAGTAAAACAAAGAAATAATGAGATCAAACCGCGATGGGAGGAAATTCAAAGGCAGCTTTCAAGATAGACTCTTTCTAACGCATCACAATGAAGACATCTCACTGAACCCTTCTTTACAGTTGTTATAAAACAATGTCTTCCTGTAAACTGCAGCTTAACAATTCAATTAATCAGAAAGAAATTCATCAATTGTAAGCATCTCTGTTTCCTTACTTTGGGAAGAGGTCTGGGCGTGGTCCATGGTGGTCTTGTCTCTGGAGAGGGGAGAGAGGTGGGGATGAAGCATTGTGAGGTCTGATGCAACCTTAGAGGCCTCTATATCGACCGACTGTCAACTTTCACTGACTTCTAACTGACTGTCAGCAGGGAGCAGCCCACTCTGGCAAGATCAGACACCATGCTAACACACACTCTAAACCAATGCTTTCTAACTCCAGACACCATGCTAACACACACTATAAACCAATGCTTTCTAACTCCAGACACCATGCTAACACACACTATAAACCAATGCTTTCCAACTCCAGACACCATGCTAACACACACTCTAAACCAAGGGCCTCCAACTCCCAGTCCAGCCCTACACAAACATACCTGTTTCAAATAGGACTGGAGTTGGAGAACACACACACACACACACACACACACACACACACACACACACACACACACACACACACACACACACACACACACACACACACACACACACACACACACACACACACACACACACACACACACACACACACACACAGCCTCACCCCCCTAAACAGCTAGCAGCTGGAGCTTCCCCCCTGCATCCACCAGAAGGAGGGGTGTGGCGTCATAGAGAACAGCACCTTGCCACAGTGCCCCTGCTGGTCGGAGGGTGAACACCTCAGTGCTATTTAGGACTTTTTTCTCACCTCACTGACATGGTTACTGCTAGATTGTGACCAGTTCTGATCGTCACCGATCACAATCTAGCAGGCAAAGACAAACAAACGCTGCCATTATACTGACAAAACAGTCATTGTTAAAACAGACGGTAGATATTAAACTGCTCAACCCTGATGGCCATAAAGACCTCCAATCAACATTCATCCAGCATTACCATGTTGTTCGAGCTGGACTGCGCCCTTCTCTCAAGGGTGGGTGTGATTGGTCCCATCTCTGCCTGTCTATTGGGTAAGGGAGGCGGAGGGGGCGGGGCTCCATCGTCCTGTAGGTTATTCATGCTGTGACTGCTCCTGAGGGTGGAGCTGCTGAAGGGTTAAGAAAAACAAAGAGACGGGGCTAAAGCCTCACTTGGAAAAATCCTCCATTACTTTAGTACAGAAAAATGATCTTTCCTTAGAGCGATAGGTCACCCAAATTTCACAAATAATTAATCATTTTCTTGAGGGACTAGGGACTTGGGACAAAGTTGGCTTACTTTGAGTTGATTTAGGTATGCATTTCAGATAATGCCTATTTGGGCGTATTGAACCTTGCTGTTATGGGGTTTATCATACATTTTTATCATCAACTTTTAACTTATAAAGCCTTAAATGGTCTTGCACTTGATTATTTAGTAGACCTGATTAACCCCTACCAACCCACTCACACCCTCAGATCCAAAGATGTTGAACTGCAAAAGAACACAGCTGGAGGACTTTTTCTTATCGAACAGCACTCCTGTGGAAGGGCCTGCCTCCCTCTGTGAGGGGGCCTGCCTCCCTCTGTGGAAGGGCCTGCCTCCCTCTGTGATGTCAGAGACATCAGGGGTCAGAGACAGTTCATTTTGAAATCCGACCTCAAGACTTACCTTTTTAGCTCCGCATACGGTTGCCCGTAGCAACTCCCTCTCCTATTCCCCTGCCAATGTTATTGTCATTATTTCAGTAATAATGGTGTATTGTTCCATATTCTTTCATATTATATGTATTATGCTGTCAGGATGTGTTTACATTTCTGCTGATATTTTTGTTGTGATTTTGTCATGATATGTCTTTGTAAAGTGTGTTGAGACACCTGTGTGAAATGTACTTTAAATAAAGTTTGATTTGATTTGATTTGATCATTAGCCTGTTTTAGCCTGCGGTGGTTGTAGCTAACTAATTGTAACTTACAATCACCACTCACCCTGACACTACAACCTACTTACTGAAATGACACACAACTACTGAAATAAAGGTGAACTATACCTTTAGGATCCAGATTGACCTACTTCCTATTTACAAAAATGATATCGTCATTACGATATTTGGATGAATGGTCCCTTGAAGAGCTTACCTGAAGCTTGGGGGTTTAGGTGCATCCTCCAGTGGTTCTACATAGGCAGCTGGGAACCATCCCTGGCTGAGGGTGAGAAAGGAGTGGGAGGGGGTGGGAGGGGTGGGTGGGAGGGGGTAGATAATACATGTGAGACTGGGTGGAGGAGACAAGAGGCCAGGCGTCGGGAGATAAGCGATGAGACTGTGAGGAAACTGTGTCTCTCTCAAGTAAACAATCGACTATAAAATGTACTCACTTTACAATCACTCAGATATATCTGCAGGCATGTGGTAATCATAGCCTACACCTGAATGCTAAAGACTGATTAGAGAGGAATACAGGCTATAAAAACCATAAAGACACAAAATAAACATACTGCTCTCTCTTTCTGCCTTCGCTCCCCCCCCCCCCCCCCCAGCTTACCCTAACCCCCCAGCCAGTGGGCTGTCAATGTGCAGTTTTGTCCTTGCTAGGCCTACTTAAGAATTGGAGGCCTGTCATGCTGCTGTGCCTAGACAACAAGATTTTTCTAAGCGGGGGATGTTTTGGATTGGGCAAAGTCTGGGGATGAGGATCTGGGGCTATTCTTGACCAGGAAAAAAAGCTTCTGATTGTGTATGCCATGTGTATTTATTTGAAACCGTGAAATCTTTAGGGTTTGGGGAAGGTTTTATTTCTTGGATTCGTTTGCTGTATTCTGGGGCTTCCGTATGTTACACGTGGGGTTGAGCCAGACAGTCCCAGTTAGGACATGGATAAGGCAGGGTTGCCCACTTTTAGTGCTGCTGTTTGCTTTAGCTATACAGCTGTTACTTAGCACTCGAAGGGCCAAGCTACAGGGATTACCCTTTCCAGGGACAGCAGAAGGGGGGGGGCAGTGTCTCTGTCTGCAAATGCAGGGGATGGCAGAGGATGTCAGTGAAGCTGTCAGTGGAGCTTTACAACTGTACAACTATGAGAGGACCTCTTCTGCCAGGGTAAATTGGGGCAAGAGTGAGGGTCTCTTGATAGGGAGATGGGTGACACCCCCAGGGAGAACAGAGCTCTGGGCACAGGGTCAGCCATCTTCGGGCACCCCTGGAGAAGTTAAGTGCCTTGCTCAAGGGCAAAACAGCAGTGGTAGGCACCTTAGAAGTGATGCCAGCAACCCTCCAGTCACCAGCACACATCCAGCTCCCTCCTAGGGTGGGGATCAAACCAACCTACCGATTGCTGGCCGGCCTCTCTAACCTAAAATTCTAATTCTCTCTCTCTCTCTCTCTCTCTCTCTCTCTCTCTCTCACACACACACACACACACACACACACACACAGACACACACACACACACACACACACACACACACACACACACACACACACACACACACACACACACACACACACACACACACACATCCTCCCTCTGTGTCTCACCGTGTGCTGCTCTCGGCCCGGCCATACAGCCATCCGTTCCTAGGCTGCTGGACCATGACGGTGACCACTTCTCCCCTGGAGAAGGGCAGCAGAGTGGGGTTGGACGAGCCAGGGTGGCCCACCCGGGCCCTCATAGGTCTGCCACCACCCAGGGACTCCCCCAGGGAGCCGGAGCGGGAGCGTCTACCCTGGGGAGATGGGCCTGGAGGGGGGAGGAGGAGGGGGGGGGGGGGGGAGGGAGGGAGGAGGGGGGTTTGAGGAGATGGGGGGGATAGGGAGAGAACGTCATTATGTGTGAGGTATACTGTAAAACAATAAGGAGAACGGGTCAAATGAGAGGAATGATATTCCATAACTGAACGGTAGAAAACCTGCTCACCTCGAGAGGGCACTCTGCCCAGCTGCTGGTCCGTGCGATACCCTCTCTCCTCCTCCCTCGTCTGCACCTGCACAGCACCCACAACACAGCAATACTGTCACAGGAGGACGGATAGAAACCAAAACAAACCATGATAATCTACGACCATCCATGAAACGTCATCACTGTTGAATTTGCGATATTCAATGTTTGTTCGTGTTTTCAATGTTTGTTCAATTATGTTCATAGAACACTCCATTCAGGATCTGTTGGAAATGAGATGCCTTTTCAAGGGGGTTCAACGTAATCCTTTCAGCAATTATCAAATATAACCAAACCAAATATAATCAACAAAATGGCCCTGGACTTTCAGCCAACGGGGCCCCGCAGCCCACAGTGCTCCAGACGGCCAGGCGCTACTACCGTTCCATCACCTGCATTATACTGTAGTGGAATAAGAGGTAGATACGTCATCCAGGTAGATACGTCATCCAGGTAGATACGTCATCCAGGTAGATACGTCATCCAGGTAGATACGTCATCCAGGTAGATACGTCTGCCTTGCTCTGCTGAATGCCTTACCATGCTGTCTGGGTCCTGGAGAGAGGACCTGCGGGACCTGGGTGCCCTCGTCGCGTTGACTTGGTCTCTCCATCCATCCGCTCTCTGCTGTAGACTGCCCCCTACCTGTCACATACAGGTACATCGTATACAAGCACACCTGTCTTTCACTTGTCTCTCATACTGCGTTACTCATTCGCTTTACACACACTGAAGAAGGCTCCAGTCCGAATGTCTGTTGTGTTCTCTAGGTCCTGTTCCCTTGCATTTTTTTTATTGATTCAACTCTTTTTTTTTTTTTTTTTTTTTTTCTGTGTTTGAAACCACTCCTGATTTCTGATACCCATTCGCTTCACCAAAAGTTCCCTTTAACTCCTTTGACTACTGATTATCTTGAAGATCCGAAAAAAAGACTGGATATAGTTGTGATCAACCAACCAGGCAAGGCAGAGATGCCACTACCTGTCCTCTCCCTTCAGATACTGTAACTGTAGCTTCTAACTGTTATCAAGGACAGAGGGAAGGGAGCAGGTTTTCATGTTGGAATGCAGCCATGCCCCCTCCAGTGCCAGGCCTGTGTTATGGTAATGTATAGTGCTCTAAGTGTTGTAATGGAAGGGTGTTGGGGTTTAGGTTACACTGCAGGGTACTTTACTGGTGAATTACAGGAGGAGAGTGGGAAATGTGTATAGAGTGTGTGTGTGTGAGTATGTGTGTGAGTGTGTGTGTGTGTGTGTGTGTGTGTGTGTGTGTGTGTGTGTGTGTGTGTGTGTGTGAGTGTGTGTGTGTGTTTGAGTGTGTGTGTGTGTGTGTGTGTGTGTGTGTGTGTGTGTGAGTGTGTGTGTGAGTGTGTGTGTGTTTGAGTGTGTGAGTGAGTGTGTGTGTGTGTGTGTGTGTGTGTGTGTGTGTGTGTGTGTGAGTGTGTGTGTGTGTGTGTGAGTGAGTGTGTGTGTGAGTGTGTGTGTGTGTGTGTGTATCTATACCTTATTCATGAGGTAGACGATGGACTGGGTGAGGCCACAGTGTTTCTCTGCCAGGAAGCGATACCTCCTCTCCTCCTCCTTCAGAGCCTCGCGCTGACTCTCTCTCAGGAACTCAATGTATTCACTGCCATCCTGTGGGCATACACAAACACACACACACACACACACCAACATGTGCACGCACACACACCACACACACACACACACACACACACACGTGAGTGTCGGTATTGATATACTATATGATGGTAATGCCTCTCTCTCTCTCTCACACACACACACACACACACACACACACACACACACACACACGCACACACGCACACACACACACACACACACACTCACACAAACACACTCACACACACAAACACACACACACACAGACACACACGCACACACACGCAGACTGACCTGGTGAGCCCCTCTCCTCAGTTGCCTCTCCAGAGCTGTTGCCTGACTCCGTACCTCCATTTCATAGCGCCTCCTGCTGCCCTGAGCAACACATCACACCAAGAGGTTCAAGTAGAGATTCTCAATTTTTATGTGATGGAATTTGTGTACATGTTGGTTTCGCCATTCAGAAATTACAACACTTTTTATGGGTACCCAAACATAATGGGACAATTAATTATTAAGTTATTAATAAATATTTTAGCTTGGCTTGACAGGTGTTTCTGGTAAGTCAGGTGTGTTCAGTCACATCATCTGTGCAGGCATAAGAGGTCTGTCAAGGTCTGGTCTTGATTCTAGGCTTTGCATTTGCCTTTGGAGTTTGCTATTGGTGTCTCTCAACATGAGGACCAAAGAGGTGTCAATGAAGGTCAAGGAAGCCATTATGAGGCTGAACAATCAGAAACAAACTATAAGAAACATTGTCAAAACCTTAGGCTTGCCAAAATCAACAGTTTGTAACATCATTAAACAGAAAAAAACCCACTGGTGAGCTCAGCATTCCCAAATGAGCAGGTAGGCCAAGGAAGACTGTAAATATATCATAAATATAGACCATTCCAAATCATCTCGCAGGCCACATGTTTGACACCCTTGCTCTAGGTCAATGACACAACTCTTGCTACAACTAACTAGTCAAGAGAGAGAGAGCGAGAGAGAGAGAGAGAAAGAGAGAGAGAGAGAGAGAGAGAGAGAGAGAGAGAAAGAGAAAGAGAACTCACTGATATGTAGTCCTTGTCCAGTCTGATGTTGTTGTCCATCTCCTGCAGTACCTCAGTGTGGAACGAACGGAACTTAGACAAAAAAGGTTGAGGCATTACTAGCAGTACACCGATCAAAACGTCCTCAGAGGTTGAGGCATTACTAGCAGTACACCGATCAAAACGACCTCAGAGGTTGAGACATTACTAGCAGCACACCGATCAAAATGACCTCAGAGGTTGAGACATTACTAGCAGTACACCGATCAAAATGACCTCAGAGGCTGAGACATTACTAGCAGTACACCGATCAACCACAACTGAACATGTGAAATGACGTACTGCCACGAAGCTCTTTGGTTACACATACTAACACCAGTTGAGCACACGAGAACGATAACACTATCTTAACTAGCTTAGCTGTATGTGGTGAAAGACAACACTATCTTAACTAGCTTAGCTGTATGTGGTGAAAGACAACACTATCTTAACTAGCTTAGCTGTATGTGGTGTGGGCCGATGGTGTGACTTTGTCAAAGTTATTAGGCTATCGTGACTGTCTTTCATGATGTACTGTAAATGTACTGTAAATGGACTAGGACAATGACTAGTACAATGACTAGTACAGTGACTAGTACAGTGACTAGTACAATGACTAGTACAATGACTAGTACAGTGACTAGTACAGTGACTAGTACAATGACGAGTACAATGACTAGTACAATGACTAGGACAATGACTAGTACAATGACTAGTACAGTGACTAGTACAATGACGAGTACAATGACTAGTACAATGACTAGTACAATGACTAGTACAGTGACTAGTACAGTGACTAGTACAGTGACTAGTACAATGACGAGTACAATGACTAGTACAATGACTAGTACAATGACTAGTACAATGACTAGTACAGTGACTAGGACAGTGACTAGTACAATGACTAGTACAGTGACTAGGACAGTGACTAGTACAGTGACTAGGACAGTGACTAGTACAGTGACTAGTACAGTGACTAGTACAGTAACTAGTACAGTGACTAGTACAGTGACTAGTACAGTGACTAGGACAGTGACTAGGACAGTGACTAGTACAGTGACTAGTACAGTGACTAGGACAGTAACTAGTACAGTGACTAGTACAGTGACTAGTACAGTAACTAGTACAGTGACTAGGACAGTGACTAGGACAGTGACTAGTACAGTGACTAGTACAGTGACTAGTACAGTGACTAGGACAGTGACTAGGACAGTGGCTAGGACAGTGACTAGGACAGTGACTAGGACAGTGGCTAGTACAGTGACTAGGACAGTGACTAGTACAGTGACTAGGACAGTAACTAGTACAGTGACTAGGACAGTGACTAGGACAGTGACTAGTACAGTGACTAGGACAGTGACTAGGACAGTGACTAGTACAGTGACTAGGACAGTGACTAGGACAGTGACTAGGACAGTAACTAGTACAGTGACTAGTACAGTGACTAGGACAGTGACTAGTACAGTGACTAGGACAGTGACTAGGACAGTGACTAGGACAGTGACTAGGACAGGGTTATAGAGTGTAAAGGAACCTACGACTCTCTCCAGTTCAGTTGTGAGTGTCCTCTGGTTCTCAGAGATCTGAATCAGGACGTCTCCTACAAGACACAGAGGCAGGTGTTATCATTATAGATTATAGACACACACACACACACACACACAGACACACACACACACACACACTCACACACACACACACACACACACACACACACAC
>NC_139663.1:22634450-22651950 GCF_951799395.1 Argentina silus
CTCACCTTGGAAGGCCTGAATGTAGCTGTTTCCCAATGACACTAGTTTCTGTAGGCTTGGGTTGAACTGATCCATCAGGCTCTGTTGGCACACACACACACACACACACACACACACACACACACACACACACACACACGTTTTGGGGCTTATGTTTGGCAGTTTATCGTGCATGTTAAAGTTAGATATACTAGATGCTTACATGCCCATAATACATACAGGTACAATTGCAGTAATACGTACACAGACTGTCCAGCTCACATCTAGGCCTGTTATGCGTAAACATGTAGGCTATCCTCACACTCGTATGTCTATGCTCACAGTTATAGGTTTAACAGTAGCCAAACAGTGTGGACAACTTACCGCATATATCCCCAAAGTGGAGCGATGCAGCTGGTCGCTATTCAGTCCCGACATCATAACGCCTCAGATATTCTTTCTGCCAGTGAAAGTTGAAATGCAGGCCAATAAATTGGTTGATGAAAACATCCGGCAACAGTCCCGACAAAATCCCCCTGACTGTACTGGCCGATATTCATGGGAAACTGAACGTGAGCGCAATTGACACTGTGCTCCTAGACACGGAGTCGGTAAATTATTAAACAATTCAAAGCCATAAAAGCCACTAAGTCACATGCAGTAAACGGTCATAAACACTGATGGGAAAACTAAGCCTCTTCAACCTGATGATAATGCCTATCGGCATTACATTAAACATTATATTATTCTGTAAGCAGCCAAAGCCTCTTCCAGCCCATCAATAGTTTAATGAATGTCAATGTTAATTGTGTTGTGAACTCAGAAGTATCTTCGTGGCCTAATCCATGTGATCCGATCATATCTGAGCATGATGTCATTGTTCTCATTCATGTTCGAGGGAACAAAGAGCTTTGCAGCATGACTCACTTCTGAGAATTCAGATTTATTACACGGGCAGTCAGAGCGCCCCATATTAAACAGATGGACATAAAGATAATACATTACGGAATAAGTTATCAAACTCTCTTGTAGCCTCTCACTCTGACACATAATCATTTTGAACATAATTATGTTAGATATCCGAGAGAAACAAAACTATCAAGACCATTATCTATTCCAATCTGCAGCAATGTTCTGATAACGTGTTTGTGAAAGTTCAATAACAAATGAAGATGAGGCGAGGCCTGTGAGTGTGCTTCGTGGCACCTGGGTATTATTTATCATAAACAACACCGACTATAATCGGAAAGCGCTATGGCCGATCATCCGTGACGCCCGGGAGAGCACACACACACACACACACACACACACACACACACACACACACACACACACACACACACACACACACACACACAGGCACACACAAGGGAGGCCCGTGAGCTCATAAAACTAGTGCTGCAGTAATTACGGTTCGACGGCTGTACACTAGGTGGCACCATAAAACCACCGGAGACATGACTAGAATGTTAAACAGCTTAAACACAGGCCACAGCACACAGCACAGCACACAACACTGAGATACTCACACTTTCATCCCTATGAAAACAGCCTAGACATGTTTACTGCAATAGGCCAGCTGTGTGTGTCCTTCGATTGGCCCTGGATCTTGGTGTAAATATTTGATTTATTTAGGATTTGCACACACACAGTAACAAGTGAAAGTCAAAATGAAAAGAAAAAAGACAAATTGTGCAGGGGAGGTTAAGAAACCTGGTAGGGCTTGTCAAGAAGCCTCCCCTAAAAGGTAATAGACTAATAATAAAAAAATTTTTTTTTAAATGCATATAATATCAATAATAAAATTAAACTAAACGCTAAACCTAAAATGTGCATTGTGAGACAGAAATCGAAAGATTTTGTGGTATTTGTTGTTTATTTATCGTGATCATATGTGTCTAACACAGTACGATGCAATTCTACCTGCATGGCCATGGGTGAGTTAGAGACCTTGCCTAGGACTCATTAACTACAGGCCTATAACTATGTTCTATAACTACAGGCCTATAACTATGTTCTATAACTACAGGCCTATAACTATGTTCTATAACTACAGGCCTATAACTATGTTCTATAACTACAGGCCTATAACTATGTTCTATAACTACAGGCCTATAAGTCTATGTTCTATAACTACAGGCCTATAACTATGTTCTATAACTACAGGCCTATAAGTCTATGTTCTATAACTACAGGCCTATAACTATGTTCTATAACTACAGGCCTATAACTCTATGTTCTATAACTACAGGCCTATAACTATGTTCTATAACTACAGGCCTATATGTGTTCTATGCAGTTAAAACGTGCGTGTAATGATTTAAATCGGAGGTGAAAATAGGTGGGAGGAAACTTTATTGTCTGTTGTTGTCAACGTTTGTTGGTGTCTGAATGGGTTTGACAGTTATCTCTACGGCCTGTATCTCTGTGCTGCTTTCCTCCTGCACTCAGAGAGGCTGTTTCCCATCTTCCTCTGTGTCTCAGAGGGCACCAGCCTATTTTAGTATTCTTGTAAAGATTGCCCTGAGCCAAGTGTTGGCACACTTTGAGTCTAGGCCATTTCTTACCCCTGAATTCTTCTCTGATTTCAGTGTGTAGCCTACTTCCTCGTCCGCCTTACAAAGGAAAGCTTTCTGTGTACTCTTGACTTGACACACACACACACACACGCACACGCAACGCACACGCACACGCACACAGACACACACAAAACCTTGTGGGCTTCCCTGCATTGCATGTGTGGTATTTACAGTGGGCCTAGATGAGATTACCTTAAATACTTCCCATGTCCCAGTCATTGTGATCTAATGAACACACACACACACGCGCGCACACACAGACACACGCACGCACACACATACACACGCACGCACGCACGCACACACACACACATGCGCACACACACGCACGCACGCACACACACACACACACACCGCCTCTGCTGCTGGTCTATCACGCTTCCTCGTGCTCCTGCACCAAACCATCGGCCTCAGCATCCATCTCTCAGTCCTGTCCCGCGGGGAAGCTCAGAGTTGAGTAACGACGCTGCGCTGGTGTGTGTGTGTGTGTCTGTGTATGTGTGTGTGTGTGTGTGTGTGTATGTGTATGTGTGTGTGTGTATGTGTGTGTGTGTGTCTGTGTGTGTATGTGTGTGTGTCTGTGTATGTGTGTGTGTGTGTCTGTGTGTGTCTGTGTGTGTGTCTGTGTATGTGTCTGTGTCTGTGTGTGTGTGTGTGTGTGTGTGTGTGTGTGTGTGTGTGTGTGTGTGTGCCCACGCATGCAGCTGCAAGAGCGTGATATCAAACACTGCATGTCTTGCCGTCTTGTTCAGTGGAAATTCAGTTATTGGGTGCTGTATTCTGTCTGGCAGGTTTTGGATGGAGCACCACCTGGTGAAGGTATTGATTAAACATCCTACATGTAAACCCACTGAGCAGTCGACCAAGATAAACAATCAATGGTTCATTAGTCATACAATCAATTCCAATCAATTGTTTTAATGTCATTTTTGCCCCCCCCCCCACCATCCCAACCCCCCAAAGACAAGACAAGACACGTGCACACCTCCAGGGAGAACAGAGCTCAGGGTCAGCTGTAGTCGGCGCCCCTGGAGCAGTTAGGGGTTCAGTGCCTTGCTCAAGGGCACAACGGCAGTGGTAGACACCTTAGAGATGAAGCCAGCCACCCTCCAGACACCAGCTCACACCCGGCTCCCTCCTGGGGTGGGGATCAAACCAGCGACCTACTGATTGCTGGTCGGCCTCTGTAAGCTCAAGGCCTCAACCCTCACCCCTCCTCCTTCTCCTCACCCCTCATCCTCACCCTCACCCTCCTCCTTCTCCTCACTCCTCCTCCTCACGCCTCCCCTGGTCTAGCCTCAACCCTCACCCCCTCCTCCTCACCTTCCTCTTCCTCCTCAACCCTCACCCCTCCTCCGTCAACCCTCACCCCTCCTCCTCACCCCTCCTCTTCAACCCTCACCCCCTCCTCCTCACCTTCCTCTTCCTCCTCAACCCTCACCCCTCCTCCTCACCCCTCCTCTTCAACCCTCACCCCTCCCCTGGTCTAGCCTCAACCCTCACCCCTCCTCCTCACCTTCCTCCTCCTCCTCCTCACCCCTCCTCTTCAACCCTCACCCCTCTCCTGGTCTAGCCTCAACCCTCACCCCTCCTCCTCCTCCTCAATCCTCACCCCTCCTCCTCCTCACCCCGCCTCTTCAACCCTCACCCCTCCTCCTCCTCCTCACCCCTCCTCCTCCTCACCCCGCCTCTTCAACCCTCACCCCTCCTCCTCCTCCTCACCCCGCCTCTTCAACCCTCACCCCTCCTCCTCACCTTCCTCCTCCTCCTCACCCCTCCTCTTCAACCCTCACCCCTCTCCTGGTCTAGCCTCAACCCTCACCCCTCCTCCTCCTCCTCAATCCTCACCCCTCCTCCTCCTCACCCCGCCTCTTCAACCCTCACCCCTCCTCCTCCTCCTCACCCCGCCTCTTCAACCCTCACCCCTCCTCCTCACCTTCCTCCTCCTCCTCACCCCTCCTCTTCAACCCTCACCCCTCTCCTGGTCTAGCCTCAACCCTCACCCCTCCTCCTCCTCACCCCTCACCCCGCCTCTTCAACCCTCACCCCTCCTCCTCACCTTCCTCCTCACCCCTCCTCCTCCTCACCCCTCACCCCGCCTCTTCAACCCTCACCCCTCCTCCTCACCCCTCCTCCTCACCCCTCCTCTTCAACCCTCACCCCTCTCCTGGTCTAGCCTCAACCCTCACCCCTCCTCCTCACCTTCCTCCTCCTCCTCCTCACCCCTCCTCCTCCTCCTCCTCAACCCTCACCCCTCCTCCTCACCCCTCCTCCTCACCCCTCACTTTGCCCTTGTTGTTGCAGTGAACAACATGCACCCCACACCTGGTACCACAAGTTGCTTTGTATAAAAGCTGCTAAATGACTTCAGTGTAAATGTAACTGCAGAGGAAAGGACTTGACTACAGCAGTGGTGGTGAGGACTGAGAAGGACGAATTACTAAATTCCTAATATGTATTCCGTGCACCATACATATCCTTCTCACCCCCTCCTATACAGATGGTCCTCTTAATAGTCCCGCCTCTCTCTCTCTCTCTCTCGCTCTCTCTCCCCCCTCCCCCCTCCCCCCTCCGTGTCCCCCTCTGTAATAACGAGGGTGATGGAGCAGCTGAACAGCACTGGAGGCTGAAGACATACAGGCTGGTGAGATGGTGCTGAAACGGCTGGAGCGCGTCTACTGCACTCATTATATGCAATCAATAGTATCAATTAATCTACAATCAACTCGGAAATAGGACTAATTGTGGATAATGGCAAAACCATAAGAGGTATCTGCGAATGTGTTGATGCGTTCTACCTGTGTTGTTGAAACCGGCAAATTGAGCTGCTTTTTAAAATTATTTTTTTATTACCGATCGCTCACGTCGCCACCCTGAAGTTCATCGTAATCATTCTGGCCGCCGGGATGGTGGCCTTTGTCGGTGCCGTTATCTGTATCATCGCGGCGGTCCACACCGGGTCAGCTGCCGCTGCGCCTCAGAAGCCTCTGGCCGACAATCAGTCGCTGTCCCCGGACTCGGTGGTGCAGCAGACTCTGGCCGGAGGCTCCGTGGCGAGGGCAGGTCCTCTTGGCGCTCTCCACGGTTCCGTAACGCCCGACGCGGAGGCGCCCACCTTCAACATCCTCAGCGGACCGGACGGCCTCGGAGTCCCGCAAGAGGTTCCTTTCAGCCGGCTCATCTGCACTCCGATCCCCGCGGGCGAATGCAACCCAAAAAACTTTCAGCAACAAGCGGACGACCCGGCGCTGTACGCGGGTGAGGATTGGGGCTATCTTCGCTCCACCGCGGAGGACCTCAGACAGACTGTTCTCCAACAGAAGGACCAGATCCTCACCGACCAGCAGACCATCAGGGAGCTGACAGGCAAGCTTTCGGAGTGCGAGAGCGGGATAGACGGGCACGTTGGCCCGGAGAGGAGCGCAGGGCTCTGGGGAGGTAAGAGGGGAGACGAGGACCGTATCATGGTCCGAGATAGCACTCCGTCGTCGGCTGCCGCTCATCTGCTCACCGTTCGGGCTGTGGACGAGCTGGAGCAGGCTATCATCCAGCTGAAAGACCGGATAGAGAAACTAGAGGTAGATCATGACATGATGTGTGTGTTTGACTTGACTTGTAAACACGAATAATATTGTTGTTAAGTACGTTATTCCATGAGTGTGTGAAGGAGCTATTGAAAGCTTCTCGATAAAGGGGAAAAACATGACATATTCTGCTCCACTGGTGTTGATCGGTTTTTCATTTGATCATGAAATCAATCACAAACATGGTTTCTCAACATATTATATAGCAGTAGAATCTAAAACACAGTGCCACTGCCCAGTCCCAGTTTGGACGTAATGATGTGCCACTGGTGCGCCTGTGGGGACCATTATTGGTCATAAGTTGACCTGCTTGGCAGAGCTCGAGAGCACTCACTCCGTTTAGATTTCTCCTCACGTCCCAGTGGCTGGCTTCGTGTGTTCGTCAGAGAGACGGTTTTCAATTTCCTCATTTAGACATCAAGGACCTGGATTATAACATCTTGGAAGACCCACCAATTGTGATATAGACACTGATATTTCAATCATGTAATACAAAGCATATTTGATGATAGTGCTTAGTGGTAGACTCACTGCATTCTTACAGAGAGAGAGTAACACGAAAATGGCATGCCAATATATCATGTAGCCTACAGTACGCCACCATTTTTTTTGCTGGAGAAATATCATGAATTGTTAATGAGAGCACCTATATTTATTGCCAACAGAAAGCAACATGTTATTTGGCCTCCAGCTGACTACCATCAGAGTGTACAGTATGTTGCTACAATAGGTAACATGCTGTCTCTTGTGGTATGTTTATCTTTATCTGAGTGTTTTACACACTACAACACGGCTGACTCCTATACCATACTGTGCTGGCCCATAACTGGGCCCAAATTCTGCTATAATTTGATGATTGTTTACTTTATCTCCTTGTCATGTGTAGTATGTTATTCTGAACTATGATCTGAGCGTATCCACACAAAACCTCAAGGTGTCACCTATCAAACGGCACCCTGCTTTTGCGTCCGATCATCTTATTTCTAATGTTATAAGCAGTTTAGTCTGGTTTTTAGGCGGAAATTCGTCAAATAAGGCCTTCAGCTTAGGAGGTTAAGAAAAGTGGATGCTTTTCTCAGTGCTGGGAGAGTCATGGTACATTAATTGGTTAGTGAGGGAGAGAAAGAGGGAGAGAGAGGGGGGGGGGAGAGAGAGGGAGAGAGAGAGAGAGAGAGGGGGGGGGGAGGGGGGAGAGAGAGGGGGGGGGAGAGGGAGAGAGAGGGAGAGAGAGAGAGAGGGAGAGAGAGAGAGAGGGAGAGAGAGAGAGAGAGAGAGAGAGAGAGAGGGAGAGAGAGGGAGGGAGAGAGAGAGAGAGAGAGAGAGAGAGAGAGAGAGAGAGGGAGAGAGAGGTTGCTCTCTAGATACTCTGGCTTCAAATTATTTCCTGCATCTTTATGCACATATATAGATTATATAGTAGTTGATTATATAGTAGTTGATTATATAGTAGTTGATTATATAGTAGTTGATTATATAGTAGTTGATTATGCGTAATTAAGAAAACTCTCTGACAACCACAAACAAGTTGTCGGGGAATCAAGATATCAAGGCATTAAAATAGAACTCAAAATAGAAACACGATAACAATAAAAACACAATGAATACACAACTCATTGTCTCTCGTTGTGTACCCCCCCCCCCCCCCCCCCCGCCCCCCCGCAGTCAGATATTGGACCATCCCCTCACAACAACCACACAGATGAACTTCCCCAGGGTCCAGACTCTGGCCTCTCTGGTGCCCCTGGTGGCCAGGGCCAGGCAGGGCCGTGGCGGGTGGAGGACCTGGAGGGCGAGCTGGAGAGGAAAATGGAGCTTCTGGAGAAGGAGAGGAAGGCCCTGCGCAAGGAGACCCAGAGACACCGGCAGGAGATAGACCAGGGGATCAACTCACTACACCACCGCATCACAGGCCTGGAAGAAGGTGAGAGAGAGAGGGAGAGAGGGGGAGAGAGAGAGAGAGGAGGGGGGGAGGGGGTCTTGGTTTAGAGCATCCTCTGAATCATGAGAGTTAAGGGGGAGAGGCAGAGAGAGATGGAGAGACAGGAGTAAATGGGGGGATGGGGGGGCAGAGAGAAAGGGGACGGGGGACGGGGATGGGGATAGAGAGACTTGGAGAGAGAGAGAGAGAGAGAGAGAGATAAAGAGCGAGAAGGAAGAGAGGGAGATATCAATAAAGAGCTGGAGAGAGGGAGGGTGGACAGACAGTAGAGAGAGCTGTGAGAGTGAGTTAGGAACAAGTGATACATTCTCTCTCCGAATGGCATCGATTGGGATGAAGGAAAGATTAAGACTACTGTATGTCTTAAAAACAGACGGTTTGCTGTCGAGACATTCCAAATGACTTCTGAATGAATAAGCGATGATCACTTGAATAACGTATGACACGGAAGAAAGAGGGTCAGAAAGAGAGACCGGAATTCTGTTGGATCGCCTCCAACAGCGAGGAGTTGTTGAGGGGCAGGATGGGAGCCGTGAGGGACGTGGTCGACCCAGATTAATAACAACCACCTCAGCACAATAACCTAACGAGGATAATGAGGATAGTCTGTTCAGGAGGATCCCTTCCCCATTACTGCAGATCACTTCAATGCTGTTCCTTCCTTCCTTCCCTCTCTCTCTCTCTCTCTCTCTCTCTCTCTCTCTCTCACCCACTCCCCCCCCCAACCCCCCCCCCCCCACCCATACCCCTACCCCTACCCCTACCCACTCCCCCCCCAACCCCCCCCCCCACCCATACCCACTCCCCCCCCAACCCGCCACCCCCCCCCCACCCATACCCATACCCATACCCCTACCCCTACCCATACCCACTCCCCCCCCAACCCCCCCCCCCACCCATACCCATACCCATACCCACTCCCCCCCCAACCCGCCACCCCCCCCCCACCCATACCCATACCCATACCCCATACCCCTAACCCTACCCATACCCATACCCCCACCCATACCCATACCCCAGGCCTCTCTGAGTCCACCTATCCCACCGGCTACAAGCTGTCCTTCCCGACGCGGACCAACTACATGTACGCGGTGGTGAGGCACCCGATCCCCGAGCTGAGAGCCTTCACCGCCTGCCTGTGGCTGCGGCCCACCGAGGGGGGGGGCATCGGCACCCCCATCTCCTACGCCGTCAAGGGTCAGTCCAACGAGCTGGTGCTGCTGCAGGGGCTGCACGCCCCCGCGGAGCTGCTCATCAACGACAAGGTAAAAGTCCCATTGCAACACGGGAAGGAACGCAGGCACGCACACGCCCAGGCATGCGCAGGCACGCACAGAGAGAGACACATACACACCAAGAGACACACACACACCAAGACACACACACACACAGACCCACACACACACCCACACACATCTGCAGTAAACACAGCACCGTCAAGACTAAAGTAGCTTGCCCGGGAGGCACCGTACTGTAGAATGATGTTATTATGATAATATGATGCCTGGAAGGTAGGGATATGTCCCTGAATGTAAAGTTCTGTCTGTGAGACAGAGAACAGGTATCAGCTCCGTGGGAAAGTCCCCATGGGAAAGAGAGAGGAAGCTGGACTACAAAGTTTAAATGGGACATTTTTCACATCAGTATGTTTGGCAACAGGATCACATTTAATTTCGTAGACTTGGAGAGTTCGTCTGTTCTAGGCAACATGTCAAATCTACTCAGCCTTGATGTTGTTGTTGTTTTACTGATAAATGAATGGTAAATGAATGGTAAATGAATGGTAAATGGTATGGTAAATGGTGTGGTAAATGGTATGGTAAATGGTATGGTAAATGGAATGGTAAATGGTATGGTAAATGGTATGGTAAATGGAATGATACAGCCCATTCACTTACATAGACAAATGGAGCCTACCTACTTTGGATAATAGCGTCTGCTAAATGACTTGTAAATGTAACACCCTCTCGTACTAAACTGCCCTGTTGTCCTCCCACCCGTAGGTGGCGCAGTTACCCCTGAACCTGTCTCGAGGCAGCTGGCATCACCTCTGTGTGAGCTGGAGCCAGCAGGGTGGGGTATGGCAGGCCTACCAGGGAGGCAAGCTGAGGGGAGAGGGCCAGGGGCTGGCAGCCTGGCATCACATCCGGCCGGGAGGAGTCCTGATACTGGGGCAGGAGCAGGTAAGACCTGGGGGGGGGGGGGGGGGGGGGGGTAAAGGGAGGAGAAGATCATAGAATGGAGTACGTGAAACAGACGTCAAGTTGTTGCAAACAGTCACCCCGCTCCAACCGAGCCTCGAACTTGCGACCTCTGACTTGCCAACGTGTCCACCGTCTCCTCAAATACCCGGTGAAAAGTTAGCAATTGGACAGCGTGCAGGGGGGGGGGGGGTGTTTGAACTTGAGGAGTGAGTTTTACCATCTCAACTCAGTTACATACACCATGAAGTCATGTTCAATCCCCTGAATATATGAACTGAACTGAACTGGCCCCCCTCCCCTCCCCTCCCTCCCTCCCGTAGGACAGCGTGGGCGGGCGGTTCGACTCTTCCCAGGCCCTGGTGGGTGAGCTGTCCCAGGTGAACCTGTGGAGGCGGGTCCTGACGGCCGGCGAGGTGTCCAGC
Organism: Argentina silus; assembly: GCF_951799395.1. Lineage (NCBI taxonomy): Eukaryota > Metazoa > Chordata > Actinopteri > Argentiniformes > Argentinidae > Argentina > Argentina silus. The sequence continues at coordinate 22,645,158 of NC_139663.1, forward strand.
CTGGCGCGCTGCGGCCGGGTCACGGAGGGCAACATCGCCCCCTGGACGGAGAGGGACGTGGAGGTGCATGGAGGAGCCACCAAGGAGCCAGAGGAGCCCTGCGCCAAGCGCACCGGTGCCCGACTGTGATGGGTGTGGACTGGGGTGGTGTGGTGTGGTGTGGTGCGGTGGACAGGGGGGGAGGGGGGGGGGGGGGGTGGAAGAGGTAGTTTGAAGTAATGTTTGTTGTTTTTGCGCATGTTTTGTTTATTCATATTTGATCACAAAAGTGTTTATGGGATGATTTTAGTGTACAGTGTTATTTTCTACAACATTTTCTACATAGACATCAAGAACATAAATATTGGCAGTTTGTACATTTTCTGTTTTCTAAGTCATGGTTTTATGGCAAAACAGCTGTTTTACAGTATATATCTCCTTTAATATTCCTTCTTCTTCATATTTTACTGAATACTTTTACTGTATCTTTATTGACAAAGTGTTGATCCCTGTGAGTGAACGAGGACTAATACTTTCCACCCCACCAGCATAATAAGAACGCATACTTATTTCTACGGTCATGTCTTAATAAGCGATGTATTATCTAAGGCTTTTACATACCATTTCAAAGTGATATATTCTTAACGTCTTAATGCATGCAACATATACGGTTTACGCTCAATCATTTTCCTCATCTGTGCACATCCAAATTACATGTCATTTTATGATATCATGTAAATCTATGTTGTTTTATACAAAACTTGTGATTGTATTATTATAGTATTATGATGTATTATGTTATACAATTGAATACAACTTGATAATACACACAACCGGGCTGAAATAATGCAATACAATGCCTTATTTTCTTGCTAGACTGGGCTCTGATATTTTTAAAAGAAACGTGTATCATATACTTTCATTTCTATGGAACGGCAGTTGTTGACGTTAGTGATGATGAATGCCCCCATGACCTCTACAGCTTTACCCTTCCCCAGTAACAACTTACTCGGTGGATAGTGCCTGTCGGGGTATCTGTACCCATGTAGTCACCAAATCAATACGTTCTGGGGGATCGTTTCTGCAAACCAGAGAATAGGATCTGTGTGGTGGTATTGTCTAGTTAGACTGGCAGATCCATATGGAAGTCAGAGAGTTGCATGAGGGGGTGGCGGGGGCAGAAACCACCCGACTTGTGTCTTCCCTTGACTACTTACCTTAAACTTAACCAGTCGAAGCTACGCAAATTGTAATCCCAAACGCAAGGCGAAATTCACGTAACTCTTACGTCTTACTTTTTTTTACGTGTCTTACGTCAAAACAGGTGGTCAAACGCTGGTATTACGATGCCCCAGATCGTATTTCCAGGTCCGTAGAAACGATCCCAGAACAGTTTGGACATGGGGTTGGTAGCAACCTCCCATCATTTCTCTTGGTAATGATTCCAACGTTGATCTGCTGTGTCGTCAACGTCGCTTGTTGTGTGTTCGGCTCATGTTTGCACTTCTTTGGTCTCGATGTGATGTCGCCGTGGCATTCTGTACATGTACCTGCATAAAAACAAAGAAATGAATAAAAGATAATTTTCTAAAACCAACTAAACAATGTGTATACGTGGGTGTTTGGGAAATGACCTTTTCTGCCTGTCTTCCGCTTCTGTGTCTGTTTGTTTGAGCTGTATGTGTTTAACTCTATTTTATAGCCTCTGTCTTTCTCTTTCTCTGGTGTCTGCTGAGGTACTCTGTAGTGGTATGCCTGCCTGTTACAGTACCAGTCTGTGTGTCTTTGCTGGAAGTAAAGTTTGTTTCCAAAGTTTTTGGTCTGAGTCATTCCTCTCCTTCTTCTGTCTGTCAGTACTGTTAGAAATCATTTTTTATAAAAACAGTTTATTATTGCTATAAGAAAATACATTACTGCAGTGTGCTAAATTTACTAATGTGATGGCCTGTCGATAAATGAGAAATGAATCAAGCATTAGTCCCATGGTACGTTGGATTAATACATGGAGAGGTTAGGGTCAGGTCATCAAGATGGATGCTGCAACACACGCATAACACAAGAATGATGTAATGGAAAAATACTAGGCTAGGAAAGGACAAATCAGAGTAGGTATATGTTTTCTTCAGCAGGGCAACATCTCTAGATGGAACGGATCAGCGATATCTCCACCTGGAACGGATCGTGTGTCAGGGGCTGGGACCAGCCTAAAACACCAACGAGGGAGAGCCAAGTCTAAACCACGGCTCCTCCCCAACCAAATAGCCAATCACAATCACTTTGTTTACTGTAAATGCTTTGTGTGACTTTTTGAATGTAGCCATTTTTGGAAGGTTGGTTACAGATTAACAGCTTGCTGACTGTGATTTTCTTCGCCAAAAATGGTCCTTGTACAAGCTTGGAATTCTGACATGTAAATAAATAGCTAAAAGTAAGAAGTAGTTTGTCTTCTCCTTCAAATAAACAAACACGTTTTCACAGTACCTGAACCTGTTCCACATCCCACCACAACTGATCTAGTTTCAATACTATCAATTGCAGGGGAGGCTGGTGACGACATTGTAATGTATGGGTTTGAATGTGGAACGGTATCAAACACACATGTTTGACACCATTTCTTATTCCATTCCATGCATTAGATTGAGCCCGTCCTCCGATTTCAACCTCCACCGGCCTCCCCTGATTGATTGTAAAGTGAGCGTTGGAATAGTGGGGATAGAGATACATGGACAGGAGCCAGTCAATGTCACTGATAGAGATACATGGACAGGAGCCAGTCGATGTCAGTGAGACTCAGTGATGACAGGCTTTGGTTGTTGAAGTGCTTGTGGGTGTAGTTAAGGTCAGGATGGCCTCATATGCACTTTGCACTTCATGTCTGACAGAGGTGTGTGTGTGTGTGTGTTTGTATGTGTGTGTCTGCGTGTGTGTGTGTCTGTGTGTGTGTGTGTCTGCGTGTGTGTGTGTGTGTGTGTGTGTGTGTGTGTGTGTGTGTGTGTGTGTGTGTGTATGAGAGAACTATCAGAGGTAACATTCAGAGGCTGGTATTTGGACAAACAGTAGTATTATACCATGATGCTGATCACAGTAGTATTATACCATGATGCTGATCACAGTAGTCTTTATGTGGCACAGACTGTCACTGTTACTTAGTGACCATCCTGTCACCCCCGGAGACACAAACACCAGCACTGCTGTCTGTCACAGTTGCACCGCAGAGAGTGGACACAGAAACACACTGCCATGAAACAACCGAATCAAAAAACACCACGGTTATGGTTCAAGTCTGATTCAATACAGTAAAATCATTCCAGTAGATTCATTTCATGAGCTGACAGGTTCCACACGTTGTACTGTAAGTAAGACATTTTCAATTCATCTTCTGAAATGACTGAACTTAATTAAAATTCAAATGAATTTGCCCCCAACAATGACACATCACAGTGTGTGTGTGTGTGTGTGTGTGTGTGTGTGAACGCAGCATTACACAAAGAGCACAAACTGCTCCAGGACAGATTACGACTTCTCCCTTTCTTTTGGGCGCTGTGTCAAATTTCATGCCTGTCGTTTCTCGGGATAGCTTCTCATTTGTGACAAACACCCACACATTCTATTATCAGTGAGACCGTTCTGTTCATCCAATGTCTCATTCTATTATCAGTGAGACCGTTCTGTTCATCCAATGTCTCATTCTTCATGTCTGTGTCATTCAGTCCTCTCACATCAGATGACTCCGCCCTCTCAACACCCCATGAAGCATCATTATGTAAGCACACTGGGAATCGAACCTGGGTCTCCAGCACAGTTCCCCTTCTTTCTTGCAAACTTGTAGGATTCTTGTCACAACCCTGTCATTTGGACGGCCATGCTTTGGAAGTGAGTGAGTGAGAGAAGAAGTGAGTGAGTGAGTGAGTGAGTGAGTGAAGTGTGTGTGTGTGTGTGTGTGTGTGTGAAAGAGAGAGAGAGAGAGAGAGAGAGAGAGAGAGAGAGAGAGAGAAAGCTCAGAGACTGGTATTTGGACCAGCAGTAGGATTATACCGTGATGCAGAGGTGTGGACATGTTTTTACTTCCCTCACTGGTCCTAAGTGAAGCTCTCTAACTCCTCATGGTCCTAATGGAGGCCTGTGATCATTGAGACATAAAGCACGGCCATACCTTTGATCCAGCGAAACCAGGAGATCAATTTGACCCCTGAACTCTTGTATCACACCACATCCCACATTAGTTTACTGTTCAGCACCTGATCAGCCAGAGGAGGATGGGTCCCCCTGGAGTCTGGTTCCTCTCAAGGTTTCTTCATCCGAGGGAGTTTTTCCTTGCCACTGTGCCCTATATTTTTTCCTTGGCTTGCTTTTTGGGGGTCTATAGTTTGGTGTTAGATCATATTGTTTGTATTGTATTTATTATTTATATTGTATACCGCTATTGTATAAACCACTGGGAATCGAACCCGGGTCTCCAGCACACCAAACCCAAGTGTCTACCCTTAGACTAAGACAACCTCACAGTCCGAGGGAGTCACTATCTTCATCTCTGTCCATCTGTCCAGAAGTGCATCCCTGTCCTAACTCCATTTCAGGGGGAAAAGGCTGGATTGAGCTGTGGTTCTTCACACAATCCTCTCCAGGTAATTGACTTAAAGGTAAACTTATTCAGGGCAGCTCACCTGCCCCTGACAAGACCATGGCTCTCTTCACTTCTACACCAATCAGATCAGGCCAGACCTGGTCCAAGTCCAGGTAAGCAGAGACGCTCCCTGATGGATGGAGGTCGGTTATGGGGTGAGCTATGATGATCTCATCTATAAATCTCTGACTATGGCTATTCATTTCTGGACCGGGGAAAAGCCATTCCAAGCCATTTTAAGAAGATTTTAGATTTCCACATGACATGTATCTTTATCAGAGAATTCATTTTTCCCATATCCCCGAAAATGTTATTCCTACAGGGATTAGCTCTCTTTATCTAGTCCACTGTATATCATTCTATCCAGGAATTAGTAATCCTTAATAATCCATAGTGCTGCAGTCAAAGGGGTTGTGTGTGGTATCAACTGAGTCCACCCTGTGATTCTCCTACGTCTGAGGGACCTGGCTGACAAACATCAATGATGATGGATTAGGCTAGCCATGAAGAAGCAACCATATCGATTTCTGAGTGAAAGTGTATCATCTTGACAGGTACACTTTACTAACATTCCAGCATGCCAAGACAGGGTCAAATGAGACAGTGGAGCTGTCTACAGTCCAAGGCAAACAGGGATGAGCGGAGTCAATACATGAAAACCATCTCTGGAAGGAACAACGATGCAGCCCACTGAGATGAACTAGCCTACACATGATGAGACAATGATTAATGCCTCCGTAAGCCACCTAAAACAAAGACACGTCTGCTTTTATCTCACAGAAATAACGTTCTTCTTAACAGAAGCTTCATTCTTAACAATGACAGTGTCGCAACATTGCGGTAAAAACAGTTTATTAACGAAGGAAAGTGTTTTAAAACACCGTTTTCGTCGTCCGTTTGGTCGGAAGTAGAACACTCAAGTGGTTCTTGGAGGAAGCTGACTACTGTTGCTATGGCCGACACGTTTCCATGTCAACAATAGTGGGCACTAGCTAGCCAGCTAACTTCTCCTGTCAAGCTCGTTGAAAGAGGTAAGAAGCTGTCGGTTTAGCTCGCAATGAACAATCACCCAGTTAAGCAACACTAGAAGTAGGTGTTTGCAATAAAAGCTACTCTTTCACTGGCGACACCTAGCTAGCACGCTACCTAGTTAGCTAGCCATAGGTGGGTGCTTAGCCCACAACAGCTAGCCGCCTGGCCAGTTGTTCAGCATCAGTTCGTTACGTCCGTGGTCACTGGGTTCATAAACGGATGGGATCGAACCGAACTTAGTCACGCATGGATCTTAGGCTAGATAGACAGCTAGCTACGAGTCGTTCAGCAAGTTAGGACGAGCTATCTAGCTAGCAAGCTAGTAGATAGATAGATATCTATAACGATAGATAGATAGATGTAACGATAGATAGATAGATAGGAAGAGGCAAAAGTTGCTAGCTTGTTTCTGGTCAACCAGCTCCGTTCTGTACGTTCACGTTGCTGTGTGGACACACGATAACCTCACACCCTTTCATTGCCAACTGGCAAATGGTGCATGTGTGTGTAACACTGTGTACGGTGTGGGCACGGTGACCTGCCCTGCACAGGAGATGACCACAGCCAAAGTCCAGGGCAGGGCTCGTCCTGAGTTGGGGGTTAACATGGTTAGCCCGTGGAACAGCGAGCAGGACCATTAGAAGTAGATAGTTGAAACACCTGGTGCTGTCCTGCTTCATGGCCTACAGTAGTAGCCTGTGTGTTTAACATTAACATGCCCGTTCTCTGTGCAGGAGGAGAGGATGGCAGAGACCACAGAGAGCAAGAAAGAAGAGGCGGATTACAAGAGGCTACACAGCTTCCCCCTCATCAGGGTGAGACAGACTGTGTGTGTGTGTGTGTGTGTGTGTGTGTGTGTGTGTGTGTGTGTGTGTGTGTGTGTGTGTGTTTAACTCTAAAGCCTCTCCAGGAAGACATTGTTCACAGTGTCTCCTTCAGTGTATTGTGTCCTGTGAAGTTACTAAAAAGTATTGTATTGCCTGTGTAAATCGTGTCCTTTTAAAATGTAAATAACACTGACGGGTATATATTTTGTAATGAGGGCACTCTAGAAAACAAGACCTTGGTCTCAAAGTGACTCCCGTGAACCTATAAAGGATAAATAAAAATACAAATGAATAAAATGTGTTTTTTGGCCTTCTTTACAGCATACAGACA
>NC_139663.1:22666950-22679450 GCF_951799395.1 Argentina silus
ACTACACAAGTCCTTTGCTACTACCCACTATTGTTGTTGTGTTTCTGCTGCTAATTACTATTGCTACCTATATTATTGTTTTTATTATTATTATTATTATTATTACTTTGTTGCATTGTTGAGGAGCTAGCTTGCCCAAAGCATTGCACCGTCTACAGCTTTATTCTGTGTATATGATAAATAAACTTTGATTTGAATTGATTTGATTTGAATCCCATCCTCAGTGGTTACTTGTGTTGATGGTTGTTGTAGTTCCATGTGATTCAGTGGTTACTAGTTTTGATGGTTGTTGTAGTTCCATGTGATTCAGTGGTTACTTGTGTTGATGGTTGTTGTAGTTTTATGTGATTCAGTGGTTATTTGTGTGTTTCTGTGTTTCAGTGCAGAAGACCGGGGGCACCCAGCTGAAGCTGATCATGTCGTTCCCGGACTACGGACAGGCCCTCCTCAAACCCATGAAGTGAGACCCCAGCGAAGCAGCAACCTGAACAGACCCCCCCCAACCTGAACAGACCCCCCCAACCTGAACAGACCCCCCACAACCTGAACAGACCCCTCCCAACCTGAACAGTCCCCTCCACCAGCCTCCCCTGCCCTCCACCAGCCTCCCCAGTCCTCTCCACCACCCTCCCCAGTCCCCTCCACCACCCTCCCCTGTCCCCTCCACCACCCTCCCCTGCCCTCCACCACCCTCCCCAGTTCCCTCCACCACCCTCCCCTGTCCCCTCCACCACCCTCCCCTGTCCTCTCCCCTGTCCCCTCCACCACCCTCCCCTGTCCCCTCCACCACCCTCCCCTGTCCCCTCCACCACCCTCCCCTGTCCCCTCCACCACCCTCCCCTGTCCCCTCCCCTGTCCCCTCCACCACCCTCCCCTGTCCCCTCCCCTCCCCTGTAACATATATATCAAGTGTAAGCCCTGTTGTTCCTCTCACCCTGCCTGTGTCTCTGCTCTGGACAGGCAGGAGAGAGATGCCGAAACAGACGTCAACCTCTTCTACTTCTCAGACTTTGAGAGACACAACGCAGAGATCGCTGCCTTCCACCTGGACAGGCAGGAACCAGTCACTCCTCCTCAGAGACTCAGAGCTTCAGGCCAAGATTTAGATTTAGCAGCATTTATTTTTTAGTATAATGTATAATTGTATAATTACAGTTTTCCTTTTAGGGGAGGGTTGGGGCGGGGAGAAAGGGAAAAGGGACTAGAAATGTCTTTCTCCCTCTCTCTCTCCTTCCTCGTCCTCCTTCTCCCTATCCCCCCTCCCCCTCCCTCTTTCCCTCCTTCCGCTTCCTCCTCCTCCCTATCCCCCCCTCCCTCTGTCTCTCTCTCTCTCTTCCCCTCCCTCTCTCTCTCCCCCCTCCCCCTGTCCTCTCAGGGTGCTGGGGTTCGGTAGGATCCCTCCAGTGGTCGGTAGACTGATCAACGTGACCACAGACATCAGAGACATCACCACCGACCGCAAACTCTCCAGAACCTTCTTCACCTCACCTGGTGTGTGTGTGTGTGTGTGTGTGTGTGTGTGTGTGTATTATCATAAGCTCCAGGATGTGAAGCCTTTTGATTCCAGCAATAAAACACCTTTATCAGCGGAACAGAGCTAAAGCTAACAGAGATAAAGCTAACAGAGCCAAAGCTAACAGAGCCAAAGCTAACAGAGCTAAAGCCTGAACCTGTTCTTCTCTGGCAGCAGGGCAGCGGCATCTGTAGTAAATCCTCTCTCTGTCTCCCCCTAGTGCACAACGTGTGTTTCTATGGTCAGTGTGAGTACTACTGTTCCACAGAGACCCCTGTGTGTGGGCGCCCCCACGCCCTGGAGGTGTCCCTGGCCTCCATGCTGCCTGACCTCTCCCTGGCCCCCCGCCGCTCCTGGAGGTCCCCCTGGAGGCGATCCTACAGCCGCACCAGACTGGCAGAGTGGGTATACCGAGGTCAAAGGTCAAAGTTCAACTATAGTGCCATATGACAGTACATATGTGGGTATACCGAGGTCAAAGTTCAAAGTTCAACTATACTGTCATATGTGCAGGTCTGGAAAACAGGGGAGTTTATCACACCTTTTCTACTCCACAATAGAACACAACAGTATCACAGCATCACAACACACTGCTGGGAGACCACTGGAGACACCAAACACCCACTTTTACACTGATAACACAGACATCAGCCTGGGCAGCGTCATACTAACCTGATAATATTGACTAGCGTTCATTATTTCACTTTCCCCGTCATCCCAGAAACAGAGACCGTGTGAAGAACTAATCAGGTTAGAAGGTACAGTACCAGTCAGACGTTTGGACACACCTTCTCATTCAATGGTTTTTCTTTATTTTTTATTATTTTCTACATTGTAGATTAATAATTAAGACATCAAAACTATGAAGGAACACATATGGAATTATGTAGTAAACAAAAAAGTGTTAAACAAACCAGGATATGGTTTATATTTTAGATTCTTCAAAGTAGCCACCTTTTGCTTTCCTGACAGCTTTGCACACTCTTGGCGAGGTGTGTCCCAACCTTTGACTGGTACTGTATATTTGTTTAGCTATATTTTAGTGACTGGCCACATTACTTTTTTTACAGCCTCTATGGAGCTTTCTATACAAGCTTGCTGTGTTTGTCTCCAGATATTTTCGTTGTCATGGTATTCTTTGATTGTGATGCGATCCCTTGACCAGCGTGTAGAACACAATAGTACCACAGAATATAATAGCCACACCATAATGCAATAACACAATAATACACACTATTACACAATAGACAATAAAACACACTATTACACAATAGACAATAACACAATAATACACACTATTACACAATAGACAATAACACAATAATACACACTATTACACAATAGACAATAAAACACACTATTACACAATAGACAATAACACAATAATACACACTATTACACAATAAACAATAATACACACTATTACACAATAGACAATAACACAATGGCATCAGTTTCCCTGGGGGTGTGTGTCTTAGCCTTGGACATGCTGCAGTACCAGGTTGAGGTTGATGTGTTGGCCTCCAAGTGTTGTGTTGGCAGGAGAGTGAAAGGATCCACTGGCTTGGACACGCGTGGGAGGGGGGATATGAGGGGGCTTGGACACGCGTGGGAGGGGGGATATGAGGGGGCTTGGACACGCGTGGGAGGGGGGATATGAGGGGGCTCGGACACGCGTGGGAGGGGGGATATGAGGGGGCTTGGACACGCGTGGGAGGGGGGATATGAGGGGGCTTGGACACGCGTGGGAGGGGGGATATGAGGGGTCACCAAGCAACAGCGTACTGGCCATCTGGAGCCCCGGGGAATTGTGGGCCGGTGGATCTGTGTGTCAAACCGAGCGACTCCATCCCCCCCAGCGTGACAGGAGAACTACCCCGTCTCCCCCAGCGTGACAGGCCCATTTCACCTTTTGTGCAGCCCTGCCCCCCCACGACACTTGCCAAACCACCCCCCCCTGACCCAGTGACTAACTCCTGCGACCCTGTGACTAACTCCTGTGACCCTGTGACTAACTCCTGCGACCCTGTGACTTCAGTCCTGTGACCCTGTGACTAAGTCCTGTGACCCTGTGACTAAGTCCTGTGACCCTGTGACTAAGTCCTGTGACCCTGTGACTAACTCCTGTGACCCTGTGACTAACTCCTGTGACCCTGTGACTAAGTCCTGTGACCCGGGTGCAGGTGGGAGAGGAACCCAGACTACTGTGCTAGGGTGAAGCAGACGCCTCCCTACAGCGACGGCACCAGACTGGTGGACCTGATAGACATGGTCATACTGGACTTCCTCATGGGTCAGTACCCAGACACACTGAACACAACTGGTCTATAGATGTACTGGTCTATAGATGTACTGGTCTATAGATGTACTCATCTGTAATAACAATAATTGCTGTTGTGTGCTGTTGCTATACATTTTGCCACCTTATGTCATTGTTTTTGTTATTATTATTATTATTATTATTATTATTATTATAATATTGTATTGTGTTGATTGTTTGATTGCTATTTTGCTGAGGAGCTAGCTTGCCCTGAGCATTTCATTGCATAGTTTCCATCTGTATTGTGTGTATATGATAACACTGAACACAAATACATCTAACCAACTCACCAGACAACTGTACTGCGTATGACTATATCTACTCCAAATGATACAAGCTACAATGGTTTTTGTCAGAGGGCATGAACCCTCCATCAAAGCAGCCAAGTTAAACGGTAATACCTGTACCTGCTTTTTTTTATTTTTTGGCTTCAAAGGCAACATGGACAGACATCACTACGAAACCTTTGAGAAATTCGGGAATGACACTTTTCTGCTGCACCTCGACAACGGAAGGGCGTGAGTAGCAACACGTTTCTTTTACACAGTAAAAAACAACAATATCACCTGAATCAATAACAAGGCTTTTTCTGTACAGCTTTGCTGTAATGCAGCAACCAACCTGATCTCATCGCCCATACGGAAAGAATGTTCCGGTTGTTCACGCCTCAGAATACTACCTATGTTTATGTAGGCTTGATCACGTGACTTACGACTTGTGTGGCGGTTAGGCAGTATTAGGCATTAACTTCCTGTGGTTAAGGTTAGGGTAAACTGTCAGGGTTATGGTTTGGGTTAGGCATAAGCCTGTTAGCCTATTAGCATAACCTATAAGAATTAGCACAAAAAAGAAGTGTGTAGTAGTGTCCCAAGCGGGATTTGAACCAGCAACGTTCGTGCCTCTACCACCCCGCCAACCTCCTTATACGGCGTACCTGATGCACTTCCTGTGGTAATGGTGTTCTCTAGGTATGTGTAATGTTGTGGTAATGGTGTTCTCTAGGTATGTGTAATGTTGTGGTAATGGTGTTCTCTAGGTATGTGTAATGTTGTGGTAATGTTGTGGTAATGTTGTGGTAATGTTGTGGTAATGGTGTTCTCTAGGTTTGGGCGCCATTCTCGCGATGAGCCCTCCATATTGGTGCCCTTACGACAGTGTTGCAGGTAAGAGACCATCAGTCTGTCTAGAGACCAGGACACCAGAGACCGTCAGTCTGTCTAGAGACCGTCAGTCTGTCTAGAGACCAGGACACCAGAGACCGTCAGTCTGTCTAGAGACCATCAGTCTGTCTAGAAACCGTCAGTCTGTCTAGAGACCATCAGTCTGTCTAGAGACCAGGACACCAGAGACCGTCAGTCTGTCTAGAGACCATCAGTCTGTCTAGAGACCAGGACACCAGAGACCGTCAGTCTGTCTAGAGACCGTCAGTCTGTCTAGAGACCATCAGTCTGTCTAGAGACCAGGACACCAGAGACCGTCAGTCTGTCTAGAGACCGTCAGTCTGTCTAGAGACCATCAGTCTGTCTAGAGACCAGGACACCAGAGACCGTCAGTCTGTCTAGAGACCGTCAGTCTGTCTAGAAACCGTCAGTCTGTCTAGAGACCATCAGTCTGTCTAGAGACCAGGACACCAGAGACCGTCAGTCTGTCTAGAGACCGTCAGTCTGTCTAGAAACCGTCAGTCTGTCTAGAGACCATCAGTCTGTCTAGAGACCAGGACACCAGAGACCGTCAGTCTGTCTAGAGACCATCAGTCTGTCTAGAGACCAGGACACCAGAGACCGTCAGTCTGTCTAGAGACCGTCAGTCTGTCTAGAGACCGTCAGTCTGTCTAGAGACCATCAGTCTGTCTAGAGACCAGGACACCAGAGACCGTCAGTCTGTCTAGAGACCGTCAGTCTGTCTAGAAACCGTCAGTCTGTCTAGAGACCATCAGTCTGTCTAGAGACCAGGACACCAGAGACCGTCAGTCTGTCTAGAGACCGTCAGTCTGTCTAGAGACCAGGACACCAGAGACCGTCAGTCTGTCTAGAGACCGTCAGTCTGTCTAGAAACCGTCAGTCTGTCTAGAGACCATCAGTCTGTCTAGAGACCAGGACACCAGAGACCGTCAGTCTGTCTAGAGACCGTCAGTCTGTCTAGAGACCAGGACACCAGAGACCGTCAGTCTGTCTAGAGACCGTCAGTCTGTCTAGAGACCAGGACACCAGAGACCGTCAGTCTGTCTAGAGACCGTCAGTCTGTCTAGAGACCGTCAGTCTGTCTAGAGACCATCAGTCTGTCTAGAGACCAGGACACCAGAGACCGTCAGTCTGTCTAGAGACCGTCAGTCTGTCTAGAGACCGTCAGTCTGTCTAGAGACCAGGACACCAGAGACCGTCAGTCTGTCTAGAGACCGTCAGTCTGTCTAGAGACCGTCAGTCTGTCTAGAGACCAGGACACCAGAGACCGTCAGTCTGTCTAGAGACCGTCAGTCTGTCTAGAGACCAGGACACCAGAGACCGTCAGTCTGTCTAGAGACCGTCAGTCTGTCTAGAGACCGTCAGTCTGTCTAGAGACCATCAGTCTGTCTAGAGACCAGGACACCAGAGACCGTCAGTCTGTCTAGAGACCGTCAGTCTGTCTAGAAACCGTCAGTCTGTCTAGAGACCATCAGTCTGTCTAGAGACCAGGACACCAGAGACCGTCAGTCTGTCTAGAGACCGTCAGTCTGTCTAGAGACCAGGACACCAGAGACCGTCAGTCTGTCTAGAGACCGTCAGTCTGTCTAGAAACCGTCAGTCTGTCTAGAGACCATCAGTCTGTCTAGAGACCAGGACACCAGAGACCGTCAGTCTGTCTAGAGACCGTCAGTCTGTCTAGAGACCAGGACACCAGAGACCGTCAGTCTGTCTAGAGACCGTCAGTCTGTCTAGAGACCAGGACACCAGAGACCGTCAGTCTGTCTAGAGACCGTCAGTCTGTCTAGAGACCATCAGTCTGTCTAGAGACCAGGACACCAGAGACCGTCAGTCTGTCTAGAGACCGTCAGTCTGTCTAGAGACCGTCAGTCTGTCTAGAGACCAGGACACCAGAGACCGTCAGTCTGTCTAGAGACCGTCAGTCTGTCTAGAGACCGTCAGTCTGTCTAGAGACCAGGACACCAGAGACCGTCAGTCTGTCTAGAGACCAGGACACCAGAGACCGTCAGTCTGTCCAGAGACCGTCAGTCTGTCCAGAGACCGTCAGTCTGTCCAGAGACCGTCAGTCTGTCTAGAGACCGTCAGTCTGTCTAGAGACCAGGACACCAGAGACCGTCAGTCTGTCTAGAGACCAGGACACCAGAGACCGTCAGTCTGTCCAGAGACCGTCAGTCTGTCCAGAGACCGTCAGTCTGTCCAGAGACCGTCAGTCTGTCTAGAGACCGTCAGTCTGTCTAGAGACCAGGACACCAGAGACCGTCAGTCTGTCTAGAGACCGTCAGTCTGTCTAGAGACCAGGACACCAGAGACCGTCAGTCTGTCTAGAGACCGTCAGTCTGTCTAGAGACCATCAGTCTGTCTAGAGACCGTCAGTCTGTCTAGAGACCAGGACACCAGAGACCGTCAGTCTGTCTAGAGACCGTCAGTCTGTCTAGAGACCATTTTGCCTTTTGACGACATCTCGCATGACTCTTACTATACTAATATAAGCGTAGTTACCTCTCTCCCTCTCCCTCTCCCTCTCCCTCTCCCTCTCCCTCTCCCTCTCTCTCCCTCTCCCTCTCTTTCTCTCTCTGTCTCTCTCTCTCCCCCCTCTTTCTCTCTCTCTCTTTTCCCCCCCCCCTCTGTCTCCCCCCCCACCCCACAGGATCCGGCGTTCTACTCTCCAGCGTCTGCGGCTGTTGTCCCTCCTGAGGTTCCGTCTGAGTGATGTCATGCGTGAGTCCCTGTCCCAGGACCCTCTGGAGGGCGTGGCCCCCCTCCTCTCTGAGCCACACCTCTCCGCGCTGGACCGTCGCTTGGCAACCGTACTGCAGGCTGTGCGCACCTGCCAGGACAACCATGATGATGTCATCGACGATGACCTACAGGGATATGAACACGGCAATGTCACCATGACGCAATGAAAGACTAGACATAATAAAACCATCACAGTATAAATACCATCTATCTACAGTATAAATACCATCTATCTACCGTATAAATACCATCTATCTACCGTATAAATACTATCTATCTACAGTATAAATACCATCTATCTACCGTATAAATACCATCTATCTACCGTATAAATACCATCTATCTACCGTATAAATACCATCTATCTACAGTATAAATACCATCTATCTACCGTATAAATACCATCTATCTACCGTATAAATACCATCTATCTACCGTATAAATACCATCTATCTACAGTATGTTCTTAGATGTGGTTGATGATAATATGAGGGTATATATTTACGCACAAATGCATTGCGAAATTGAGGCAATATAATGTGTTGTAATGAAGTATTTCAAGTTAAACGTGAAACATGTTGTTTATTTTCTATGTTTCTGCCCCCTCTGGCAACACTGACAATTACAAAACATAACAATGCTCCGTTTTCTAATAGCGGCAAAATGTGCATCTTAAACAAAATGTAAAATAGGTGCGTAAAGGCCCGTGTTCCACCTCAACATTTTACATTTTAGAATTTAGCGATTTGTTTGTACCAAAACAGCACCCTTCACTCAACATTATTCATCATGTGATCTCATTCCTTGGTCACTATCGATTTATTATGGCACTACTACTGGCTCCAAACGACATACTGGGCTTCACTTTAAAATCAGTTTGTTTTATAATCTGTCGCGTTTGGATCAGTCAAGACATTTGCAACAGTGCCAGTAGGCGCAGTAGCATGGACGACATTATACAGTATCAGAAAGTTACAGCGATAATTTGTTTTTATGACATTTTTGTATGAATTGTATGATGTGTAAACAACACAACCAATATCTCAGATTCCCTGATTGGTTTGAAATGTAAAATGAATAAATAAATGAATAAATAGATAAAGATTGATGGAAATAAAGCACGGTTCTGCTCAAATTCATGATTTGATCTCAGAATGAAACTCTTGCCCCTTGTTTAGTTGTTTTCATCACGGTATTATTTAGATTTGACCAGCAGGGGGCGTCAGAGCCACCTACTGAAGTACTCTGTGTTGGTGAGCAGCAGCGCTGACATACATGTGATGTCTCATTCTCTTGTCGGAAAGGCCTACCTTGTTACTGTGGTGTAGGTTAGTGTAGGTTAGTAAGGCCTACCTTGTTACTGTGGTGTAGGTTAGTGTAGGTTAGTGTAGGTTAGTAAGGCCTACCTTGTTACTGTGGTGTAGGTTAGTGTAGGTTAGAAAGGCCTACCTTGTTACTGTGGTGTAGGTTAGTGTAGGTTAGTGTAGGTTAGTGTAGGTTAGTAAGGCCTACCTTGTTACTGTGGTGTAGGTTAGTGTAGATTAGAAAGGCCTACCTTGTTACTGTGGTGTAGGTTAGTGTAGATTAGAAAGGCCTACCTTGTTACTGTGGTGTAGGTTAGTGTAGGTTAGTGTAGGTTAGAAAGGCCTACCTTGTTACTGTGGTGTAGGTTAGTGTAGGTTAGTGTAGGTTAGAAAGGCCTACCTTGTTACTGTGGTGTAGGTTAGTGTAGGTTAGTGTAGGTTAGTAAGGCCTACCTTGTTACTGTGGTGTAGGTTAGTGTAGGTTAGTGTAGGTTAGTAAGGCCTACCTTGTTACTGTGGTGTAGGTTAGTGTAGGTTAGTGTAGGTTAGTGTAGGTTAGTAAGGCCTACCTTGTTACTGTGGTGTAGGTTAGTGTAGGTTAGTGTAGATTAGAAAGGCCTACCTTGTTACTGTGGTGTAGGTTAGTGTAGGTTAGTGTAGGTTAGAAAGGCCTACCTTGTTACTGTGGTGTAGGTTAGTGTAGGTTAGTGTAGGTTAGTGTAGGTTAGTAAGGCCTACCTTGTTACTGTGGTGTAGGTTAGTGTAGGTTAGTAAGGCCTACCTTGTTACTGTGGTGTAGGTTAGTGTAGGTTAGTGTAGGTTAGAAAGGCCTACCTTGTTACTGTGGTGTAGGTTAGTGTAGGTTAGTGTAGGTTAGTGTAGGTTAGAAAGGCCTACCTTGTTACTGTGGTGTAGGTTAGTGTAGGTTAGTGTAGGTTAGTGTAGATTAGAAAGGCCTACCTTGTTACTGTGGTGTAGGTTAGTGTAGGTTAGTGTAGATTAGAAAGGCCTACCTTGTTACTGTGGTGTAGGTTAGTGTAGGTTAGTGTAGGTTAGTAAGGCCTACCTTGTTACTGTGGTGTAGGTTAGTGTAGGTTAGTGTAGATTAGAAAGGCCTACCTTGTTACTGTGGTGTAGGTTAGTGTAGGTTAGTAAGGCCTACCTTGTTACTGTGGTGTAGGTTAGTGTAGGTTAGAAAGGCCTACCTTGTTACTAAAGATACTTTACTTAATTTTAGATATACTTTACTATACTTTAAGATAAGTTACTTTAAGATAATACAAACCCCATTTGCTGTTGCATTCATAAAGTTCTAATATCAGAAGCCATCTCCAGGTATGCAAGGCCACTGCCCTCCAGGTATGCAAGGCCACTGCCCTCCAGGTATGCAAGGCCACTGCCCTCCAGGTATGCAAGGCCACTGCCCTCCAGGTATGCAAGGCCACTGCCCTCCAGGTATGCAAGGCCACTGCCCTCCAGCCAGACTGTTGCATCAGAGCTCCTCCAGACTGAGAGACTGTCTGCTGAACAGAGAATACTTTCATAAAAAGAAGAAGAGGTAAGCCATGGTGGTCCACCCTCTAAGCACCTGTATATGAATACACACATACACACACACACACACACACACACACACACACACCCTCTGTAGTTGCAGGTGCTTCAGTTGTGGCCGTTTCTCTCTCTCTCTTTCACTCTCTCACCCCCCCCCCCCTCTCTCCCCTGGGGCCCTCAGAGTCATGTGGCATCATGCTTGGTCAATCCCAGCTTGTCAGTTGGGAGTCTCAGGAGTCTGTTATAGCATCTAATTTAAATATCCAGTTAGACTAGACCACCACAGACATCCCCTTTAGGTTTTCACACCCTAATTCAACCTGTTTTCAGATGTGGACAAACTCCTTTTTTGCATATACCAGCTGTTGGCTACTGATCATAGAATTGCATCTGATTTGAATCATTTGATAAGTGATTAAGTGATCAAATAATGAGTCATTTTGATATTCTTTCATTAATATTAGAGCAGCGCCACAGCCACAGCTCAAAGAGGTTGGGCTTTTGTGCTCCAGTTTATTTTTTGTCGCTGTTCACCTTATCGTCGTATGATGATCTTGATGTGCAGTGCTTTTCTAAAATCAAATCCATGTTTATGAGTAGACCATGGACTTGTCCCTTTAGTTTTTCATAATCTAATTCAACCTATTTTCAGTTGTGGAGAAACTCGTTTTTACATATGCCAGCTGTTGGCTACTGACCACAGAATGTTTCAAACAGATCAACAGAATTTGCATCTGATTTGTTTATGATTAGATGATCAAAGAATCATTTTGTCATTTTCATAATTGCTATATTTGTTCAGTAACATTACGAGCATAGCCACCCAGTAGCCTCCGCTCAGAGACGGTGGTTCACCTGGAGTCGTGATCATCTTGATATGCGACGCCTGCGGTACTTTTCTAAATCAAATACGTGCAATGCAAGTCATTACAAGACCGACTTTATGGATTCTGATCACGATGGTATGGTCAGAGCAGTATTTAGTGTAAAAAAGTAAATCATGAAGAAGTAAAAGTAAATCATGTTTCAAATGAGGACGTTATATATCATAATCTGAACAGCGTTTGTTTCACAGTACAACATGACACTGTAATGAGTTCATGACAGTTTTGATAGATTAACAGAATGTTCTTTCTTAACGTGCTGCCTGGTTTCTGATAGCTGTCTTGAACATCTCCCCCCAAATAATTGTGTTGCTTATGATGATTAAAACTGTGTATAGGGGAGAAAGTTATGATTGTGTGTTTGTATATGTGTGTCTATGAAAAAAATAAGGTTTAGCATGGTTGAAAGTCACTGAAGTGTAATGACTTGTCTGACGGGTTAAATCATCATATATACGCCATTGAAAGACTGAAGACATGATTAACTTGATCTCACCTGGTGGTAACTAAGCACAAGGACTGCAGCAGTTTGTAAATATCCTATGTCAATGAAAAAACCTACCAACGACATTACCTGAATCCTTATTGAGAGAACACACTACATTTACATTTACATTTTTGACATTTAGCAGACGCTTTTAGCCAAAGCAACTTACTTAACTATATTTGTCTAAAGTAAGTGAATCATCTATACATCAGTCATCATAAGAAACAATCTATGCTCGGACCAGGGGCCGTTGGCGGTCACAATGCTAGAGGAAGGAAGGATTATTATTACTATTTATTTTTTTATGAACAGTAGAGGAACTGTACAGAGGGGTAGTCAGGGGTGAAGAGGTCTTTAGGAGGGACAGTCAAGATGTAGCCTGAAGAGATGGAGGTCTTCAGTCTACGGTGGAAGACAGGTAGTGACTGCAGTCCTGACAGCAGTGAGAAGCTCGTTCCACCAGCGGGGCGCAGGACAGTGAACAGCCGTGACTGAACAGCCGTGACTGAACAGCGCGA